>NW_027590126.1:792022-1092022 GCF_964213995.1 Mustelus asterias
AAACCATAACATTAACTGAGTAAGTCTTGACCTGGTTTGATCTACCAAAATGCATCACCTTGCATTTATCTGAATTAAACTCCATCTGCCATTCGTCAGCCCACTGGCCCAATTGATCAAGAACCTGTTGCAATCTCAGATAACCTTCTTCACTGTCCACTGTGCCAACAATCTTGGTGTCACCGACAACTTGCTAACCATGCCCACTAAATTTTCATCCAAATCATCAATATAAATGACAAATAATAGTGGACAGAGCACGGATCCCTGGGGCACTACCTGACTGAACCTGTGGTGTGACAACCTCCATGAAGGTAGTGTCTATCTCACACTCTGCCTCCTGTATGCTCCGCAGTGCATCCACCTGCCGCTCCAACGGAACAATGTGGCCTGTGAGGAGCGGCAACTGGACACACTTCCTGCAGACAAAGTTGTCAGGGAGACAAGGTTGCTCCCTAATTTCCGACATCTGGCAAGAGGAGCATACCACTGCCCCAGCTGCCATACTGACCTTATACAGGAAAAAGGATTTTAAAAAACTCAACTCACCTTTCGTTTGCATGTGGCCCTCCCGACGACTATTTTTATGTTAGAGGAGGAGATCGGGAGGGAAGCACTGAAGTAGTGTTTGGGGTTTAACTCTCCCTTCACACAGCTCCTCCACAAACCACCTTCTGGTCGCAGTGACTGCACCTGTGTACATGTTACCTGCAACCGCCAATCATCTTCGCCACTCTGCTGCCCTCACCTGGACTGAGGCTGGGGTTTAATGATTGGCTGGAGAATTGATTGCTGCCAATGGAAAGGTTTACATGGACCGATTCCAATTCAAACTGCACTTTATATGTTGTTTGGATCAATACTTTTCAATAAGTTGCTGCCCAAGAGAAGGGCAATAGTTGGTGAACCACTTCTGCTCTGATTTATTGTGTACAAGTGGAGGGGAGAGTGGAGAAGGTGGTAAATGCCTTCCTGAAACTTTACTGTGAGGCACAGTAAAGGCAGGCACTACTGCCCACACTTCAAACTGACGCCAGTAATACAGCTGCAAACATTGACACAGCACGGAGTGAGCACCAAATTCAAGGACAGGTAGCAGCCAGTCAGTGAGAGACATACCTGAGAGTTGGGCTGTGTGACCATCATTACCCATGTTTTAGAACCCAGACTATGAGCAACAATATGAAGATATATTAGCAAACACAACTTCAAATAATCCACCCTACTCTACATCATTATTACTGGGTCTGTTATAATGAGCACATTGCTCATTAGCATGTCAACAAATTACATTACGAGGTAATGACCTCGAGACAAAAAAGTCAATGGCCTCAGTTTTCTGGTCATTCTACTGGTTGAAGCCATTCCCATTGGTCGCGCCCGCTCAAAAAGTAAACCTATTCAGTTCTGCTTAACCGCCCACCTTCACTCCTCGGTAGTTCAGGCCGTGAGTACGAGTCTGTGAGTTCCACTGGAACTGGTTGTGTTGATGAACCTACTGTGATGTTTAATCTCAAGGTGATGCTCAGTGTTGGAGCGAGACTTGCTCTGTAGTATCATGAAATAACAACGAATCAAGGGCCTTGGCTTGATGGGCAAACACCCTTGGGTTTCACTCGGGTCGCAATCAGAGTGAGAATATTATTTTTCTCTCAAAGGGTTGTGAAATGTTCGGAACTCTCTTCCCAAGAAAGTGGTGGAGAACAGGGTCAATGAACATTTTGAAAGCAGAGGTAGATAGATTCCTGACTAACAAGGGAGTCAGTGGTACTCAGAGGTCGGCAGAGATGAGGCACAGTCAGATCAGCCATGATCTTTCTGATTGGCTGCGGATCAGGCTCGAGGGCTCGAATGGCCCACTTCTCCTCCTAATCCATATGTTCGTAACAGCTAAAATAAAAACTTTCCATATGGATACAACCCAGTGGACATGGCAGGTAGGGCAATGGTTTTGGGATTGATTGCCTTATCCATGTCCTCCTGCTGGGTAAACAATGTTTACAATTGCTTCTATATCCTTTGAATCAGTGTTTGTGGTTTCTGGGATTTTGAGCACTGTAGGGCAGAATACTCGGGATAATCAGTGGTGCCAGCTAACACTGACCATGATCCATTGGTGCTGGCTTGGTATCAGAGGCAGAGGAGCCAATCAGTGCTGTTGGGAGAAGCTGAACTAAATTCTTGCTGGAATATATGTGTTGTTGGAGACGTGGATTCACAACAAATTCAACAGAGAGAAAGGCTGTGGAAGGTGAATCATTTTCATTGAGCTCCATTGTGTAGATTCAGTGAGCAGCGGACAGATATCTAACTAGAACTTGAGTGAATCTAGCAAACATTGAACATTTCTGCCAAGCTCTAGAAATCTCCCAGCCAATCCTATAGGAGAGGATGTCAGGAAGCTGAGTCCAATACAGAACAAGGCATGAGCATTACACTACAATGGAAGCGAGATGGTCAGTCAGGTCCAAGCAAGGTCCGGAGAGTGCGCTGAATAACCATCAGACTACGAGGCTCTGGGTGCCCGACTATGTAAGAGCATTGACATGAAAAATTTACTGGAGACAATAAAACACAACTATTTCATCTTGCAGCAGTTTAACTGAATTTGTTGGGTCATGTAGAAAATTAAATTAAAGTGAGACAACCTTTCAATGTCCCATTGAATCTACCTGATGTTCGCATTGGCAACGTTCCATTCACTTATTCAGATCTTCCAATCACCCACATTGACTCCGCGGTAGATCAGCCAGTCAGTGCAGCTTCGCTTCCTTCACATCAACTGATTAGTCAGCCTCCTGACTCAAACTGAAATGTTTACAAAGCTGTTGTGATGTCTGATTTCACCGTGATACACGTTGTGATGGGGAGACTTGCAGTGTGATGTCATGGGTTAATGCATTTGTTCAAGCGGTCACACATTGGCGAGAATCCTCAGCACCACAGGACATAAATAAATGGTCTCGGTCCCAGTGCTGCACAACTCTACCAGTAGCCCGAATCCGCTATGTCCCCATCTCACACTCTCCTCAAAGTGCTGCTTGTCGGTCCCGGTGTCCCAGTGTCCTCTCGAACTCTCCTCAAGGTGCTGATGCTCTGTCCCGGTGTCCCAGTGTCCCCGTCTCACACTCTCCTCAAGGTGCTGACTGTCTGTCCCGGTGTCCCCCTCTCACACTCTCCACAAGGTGCTGCTTGTCTGTCCCGGTGTCCCAGTGTTCCCCCTGTCACACTCTCCTCAAGGTGCTGCTTGTCTGTCCCGGTGTCCCAGTGTCCCCCTCTCACGCTCTCCACAAGGTGAAGCTTGTCTGTCCCGGTGGCCCAGTGTCTCCCTGTCAAACTCTCCTCAAGGTGCTATTTGTCTGTCCCAGTATCCCAATTCCCCCTCTCACACTCTCCTCAAGGACCTGCTTGTCTGTCCCGGTGTTCCACTTTCCTGCTCTCACAATCTCCTCAAGGTGCTGCTGACTCTGTTTAGGTCTCCCGGTGTCCTTGTCCCACACTCTCCTCAACTCACCATTGCCTCCTCACAACCTAACAATAGAAAATGCTGAGAAAGTTTGATGTGAACCCTCTTGATCAGGTTGTTCTGTGCGCGACACTGAGAGATAGTTCTATGTGAAGTCTCTTGCTCAGATTGCACTGTACATAACACTGAGAGATGGTTCTGATGACTCTAGCTAAGACTGTACTGTAGGTAATGCTGAGAGATTGATCTGTGTGAAGTCCCTTACTAAGGTTTTTCTGTAAATAAGCTGTACATAAGATCGGCCACAGCTTGGATTTCGCAAACTATTACAATCCAGATTAATGTTAAATTCATCTAAAACCCACAACCATGATAACCATAAGACAATAAGATATACGAACAGAATTAGGCCATTTGGCCCATGGAGCCTGTTCCATCATTCAATTATGTATGACAATTTTCTCAGACCCATTCTCCGTCTTTTTCCCTTTGCCAGTCAAGACCTTGTCGATCACTTTATTATATGCACACAATTGCCTGGCCTCCACAGGCTTGTGTGGCAATGAATTCCACAGATTCGCCCGGACCCCCTGCCGGCTGAAGAAATTCCTCCTCATCACATTTCTAAAGTAAGAAGTCTCACAACAGCAGGTCAAAGTCCCACAGGTTTATTTGGAATCACGAGCTTTCGGAACGCTGCTCCTTCATCAGGTGAGGGGACAACTGGTGTTGTTGGACTTCTTACTGTGCCCACCCCAGTGTAACGCCAGCATCTCCACATCACAGTTCGAAAGGGTCGTCCCTTTCCTCTGAGGCTGTGCCTTCGTGTCCGAATCTCTCCTTCGAATGGAAACACCTTCCCCAAGTACACTGTATTCAGGCCTTTCATTATTCTGTACGTTTCAATGATATCCCCGTCCTCATCCTTCCAAACTCCTTCGTGTACAGACCCAAAGTCCTCAGACACTCCTCGTGCATTCAGCCTTTCATTCCCCGGATCATTCTTTTGAACCTCCTCTGGACCATCTCCAAGACCAGCACATCTTTCCTTAGATGCGTGGCCCAAAATTGCTGACATTATTCTGATTGTGGCCTGACCAGAGTCTTATAAATCCTCAGCAGAACACCCCTGCTTTTGTATTCTATCCCTCTGGAAATGAACGCTAACAGAGGGTCCTCTGTTATATAGAATGAAAACTGAAAGTTTCACGGTCTGGCCCTACATTATTTCCAACTTTCCATACCTCTCTGACCCTCAACACCCAATCAAGGCTGTAACTGTTCTACTTTGGGTCTAAAAAGCGTTGGATTGAATAGGGTTCAGTGAAGCTGTTTGTTAAGTGATTGTAATTGATGTGAGTCTGCACGGATCCGATTCGAATGCCTGGGGGGTTTTCCCTCTTCTATTAAGAAGGGATTCCGTTCAACTCCGACACTAACAAAGATCAGCGGCTGTGGAGAGAGAGGGAGGGAGAGGAGACATCAGAATCTGGGAACAATGGATTGGAATCTTCCAATAATGGATCAGAATCTGAGTACAATGCACCGGAATGTTCCAATAATGGATCAGAATCTGGAAACAATGGATTGGAATCTTCCAACAATGGATAAGAATCTGGGAACAATGGATTGGAATGTTCCAACAATGGATAAGAATCTGGGAACAATGGATTGGAATGTTCCAATTAAGGGCAGGAGTTTATTCTATTGGATTTATTGGTTTACTGGAGAAGCTTGGTGGATGACATGAGCTTATCGGATTCGATTTCTACTGCACGCGATTCAATGCTTTTACTATCCCCTGCTAGCTATTGTTGGTGTTCCAGGTAAGTCTCTCGGTGGAATTGTTCCGGCCCGACCGCCACGGGAATCGGAGCAGGCGAGTGGCGGAGCATGGGAAGGTCTGTTGAACACGGGTGGGATTTGGCAGCTTTGGGAAGAGTGAAGCTTTAAAGTCCCGTCCACTCTGTCCAGTTTCTAATTCTAGAAAGGCTGTATGACTATATTGATTTTCTTGTCATTTACTGTACTCGGTTTGCTGCTCTTGTTGTTTCTGGTGAATATCTGTATCCAGTTATTAATTCTTTCAGCCACTGACAATTGTCTCAGGGTCTATGGGCTGGGATGACTTCTGTGTGCTGTGACTTTCCATAGATATGTGACCTCGAACACTGTTCCTTCGTAATTAAAAGTTTGAGACAGAATCATTTTTATCCTCTACATAAAACATCAGTTCACTGCTAATCACCCACCCAGAGCATATTACAGCGGTGCAGAGGGAGGACAATTCGGAGGAGTCGTGTAGCGAGTCACTCTGGGTGGAGCTTAGAAACAGGAAAGGCGCAGTCACTATGTTGGGTGTGTACTACAGGCCCCCCAACAGCCCAAGGGAAGTGGAAGAATGGATATGTCAGGAGATACTGGATAAGTGCAGGAAATATAGGGTTGTTGTAGTGGGAGACTTCAATTTCCCTCGTATAGACTGGAAATCGCTGAGGGCAGGGACTCTGGATGGGGAGGAATTTGTAAAATGAGTACAGGAGGGTTATTTGGAACAATATGTAGACAGCCCAACTAGAGAGGGGGCTATACTGGACCTGGTACTGGGGAATGAGCCCGGTCAGGTCTTCAAAGTTTTGGTTGGGGAACATGTGGCAAATAGTGACCACAATTCTGTTAGCTTTAGGATAGTGATGGAAAAGGATGAGTGGTGTCCCAAGGGTAAGGTGTTGGATTGGGGGAAGGCTAACTTTATTGGGATCAGGCAGAAATTGGCAGCTCTTGATTGGGAGAGGCTGTTTGAGGGTAAATCCACATCTGGTATGTGGCAGTCTTTGAAGGAACGGTTGTTAGGGCTACAGGACAAGCATGTGCCTGTAAAAAAGAAGGATAGGAAGGGTAGGATTAGAGAACCGTGGATAACCAGGGAAATTGAGGGACTGGTCAAAAGGAAAAGAGAGGCGTATGTTAGGTCCAATCAGCTAAAAACGGAGGGAGCTCTGGAGGAGTACAATGAAAGTAGGAAAATACTCAAACGGGGAATTAGAAGAGCAAAAAGGGGTCACGAAATGTTCTTGGCAGACAGGATTAAGGAGAATCCCAAGGCATTTTATTCATACGTTAGGAACAAAAGGGTTGTTAGGGAAAAAATCGGACCTCTCAGGGACAAAAGTGGGGACTTATGCTTGGAGCCCAAAGAAGTAGGGGAGATCCTAAATGAATACTTTGCGTCGGTATTCACAAAGGAGAGGGATGTGTTGACTTGGAGTGTCTCTGAGGGGAGTGTTGAACCGTTGGAGAAAATCTCCATTACAAAGGAGAAAGTGTTAGGTTTGTTAGAGAATATAAAGACTGACAAATCCCCAGGGCCTGATGGAATCTATCCAAGGCTGCTCAGGGAGACGAGAGGTGAAATCGTTGGGCCTCTGACGCAAATCTTTGTCTCGTCACTGGACACAGGTGAGGTCCCAGAGGATTGGAGGATAGCCAATGTGGTCCCTTTATTTAAGAAGGGTAGGAAGGATAACCCGGGTAATTATAGGCCGGTGAGCTTGACGTCCGTGGTGGGGAAGTTGTTGGAGAAGATTCTTAGAGATAGGATGTATGCGCATCTAGAAAGGAATAAACTCATTAACGATAGTCAACATGGTTTTGTGAGAGGGAGGACATGCCTCACTAACCTGGTGGTGTTTTTCGAAGAAGTGACCAAAATGGTTGACGAAGGAAGGGCCGTGGATGTTGTCTATATGGACTTTAGTAAAGCGTTTGACAAAGTCCCTCATGGTAGGCTAGTGAAAAAGGTTGGATCCCATGGGATAAAGGGGGAGGTGGCTAGATGGGTGGAGAACTGGCTTGGTCATAGAAGACAGAGGGTGGTAGTGGAAGGGTCTTTTTCCGGCTGGAGGCCTGTGACTAGTTGTGTACCGCAGGGCTCTGTATTGGGACCTCTGCTGTTTGTGATTTATATAAATGATCTGGAAGAAGGAGTAACTGGGGTGATCAGTACGTTTGCGGACGACACAAAACTGGCAGGACTTGCAGATAGTGAGGAACATTGTCAGAGGCTACAGAAGGATATAGATAGGCTGGAAATTTGGGCAAGGAAATGGCAGATGGAGTTCAATCCTGATGAATGCGAAGTGATGCATTTTGGTGTGAATAATGTAGGGAGGAGCTACACGATAAATGGAAGAACCATAAAGGGTGTAGAGACGCAGAGGGACCAGGGTGTGCAAGTCCACAGATCTTTGACGGTGACGTCACAGGTGGAGAAGGTGGTGAAGAAGGCATATGGCATGCTTGCCTTTATAGGACGGGGCATAGAGTATAAGAGTTGGGGTCTGATGTTGCAGATGTATAGAACGTTGGTTCGGCCGCATTTGGAATACTGCGTCCAGTTCTGGTCGCCACACTACCAGAAGGACGTGGAGGCTTTGGAGAGAGTATAGAGGAGGTTTACCAGGATGTTGCCTGGTATGGAGGGGCTTGGTTATGAGGAGAGATTGGGGAAACTGGGGTTGTTCTCCTTGGAAAGACGGAGGATGAGGGGAGACTTAATAGAGGTGTATAAAATTATGAAAGGCATAGATAGGGTGAACGGTGGGAAGCTTTTCCCCGGGTCGGTGGTGACGTTCAAGGTTGGTGGGGGGGGAGGTTCAAGGTGAAGGGGGGGAGGTTTAACACAGATATCAGAAGGACATATTTCACACAGAGGGTCGTGGGGGCCTGGAATGTGTTGCCGGGCAAGGTGGTGGAGGCGGACACACTGGGAACGTTTTAGACTTATCGAGACAGCTATATGAACGGAGTGGGAATGGAGGGATACAAAAGAGTGGTCTAGTTTGGACGAGGGAGCGGCGCGGGCTAATTGTTCCTTATTTATCGTTCAAGGCTTCATTCTATGATCATCTTGCTGGTGCCAGTAAAGAGCGAGACTGCGGATAGTTGGGAACCTGTCTCGGGGGCAGGGAATTCATATGGTGTTCGTGGAAGTGGAAATGACAAGGGTTGGGAAGCATTTTCCGATCGGGGCCATTGTGATCTCCTGGACTCGTTTCGATCGCCTCAGGGGGTCGGAGAGGAATTTCCCAGATTTTTTTTCCCCATATTGGCCCTGGGGTTTTTCACTCTGGGTTTTCGCCTCTCCCTGGAGATCACATGGTCTGGAATGGGGGGGTGGGGGTGAGTTAATAGGTTGTAATGAACAAAGCATCGTAGCTGTGAGGGACAGCTCGGTGGATAGGATATTGGTATGTAGATAGGCTGGAAAATTGGGCGGGGATCCTGGATTCAGGATTCAATCCTGGACCGGGGAGCGGCGCGGGCTTGGAGGGCCGAAGGGCCTGTTCCTGTGCTGTATTGTTCTTTGTTCTTGTTCTTTGTTCAGTCAGCAGACCTCATAATCCATTTTATTGGTCATGTGTGCACAGCAAGATCTCACAGAGAAAGAACATGTTTTCTAAAGTTTATGCATTACTGTCACAAATATGAGAACATTAACATTGCAATGAATTAACTGTGAAAATCCCCAAGTCAACACACTGCACCGCCTGTACACTGATGGAGAATTGAGCGTGGCCAATGCGCTTAACCAGCAGAGTTTTCAGGGTGTGGGAGGAAACGGGAACACCGAGGAAACCCATGCAGAAACAGGGAGAACGTGCAGAATCTGCACAGACAGTGGCCAAGCCTGGAATTGAACCAGGATCTCAGGTGCTGTGAGGCAACATTGCTATCCCCTGTGCCACCACCAACTCTCCTCGGGTAACAGGAACACAAACACACAGACAAACCCAAACGCACATACATTAATACACACATTTCCTGATAGGAGCAATCAGATTTTAACACTTACTCCTACTCACACAAAAATTGAAGAATAGGACAACGCATACTTAGGAACACTCGTACGGTGCTCTCTTAGACATAGACATAGAACAGTAAAGCACAATACAGGCCCTTCGGCCCTCGATGTTGTGCCGAGCTTTGTCCGAAACCAAGATCAAGCTATCCCACTCCCCATCATTCTGGTGTGCTCCATGTGCCTATCCAATAACCGCTTGAAAGTTCCTAAAGTTTCCGACTCCACTATCACAGCAGGCAGTCCATTCCACACCCCGACCACTCTCTGAGTAAATAATCTACCTCGGACATCCCTCCTATATCTCCCAGCATAAACATTATAGTTATGCCCCCTAGTAACAGCTCCATCCACCCGAGGAAATAGTCTCTGAACGTCCAATATATCTTTTCCCCCTCATCATCTTATAAACCTCTATTAAGTCGCCTCTCATCCTCCTCCGATCTGAAGAGAAAAGCCCTAGCTCCCTCAACCTTTCCTCATGAGGCCTACCCTCCAAACCAGGCAGCATCCTGGTAAATCTCCTCTGCACTCTCTCCAATGCTTCCACATCCTTCGTATAGTCAGTTGACCAGAACTGCACACAATATTCCAAATGTGGTCTCACCACTGTCCTGTACAGTTGCAGCAGAACCCCACGGCTCTTAAACTCAAACCCCCTGTTAATAAATGATAACACACGATCGGCCTTCTTCACGGCTCAATCCACTTGAGTGGCAACATTCAGAGATCTGTGGATATGAACTCCAAGATCTCTCTGTTCCACTGCATTCCTCAGAACCCTGCCGTTGACCCTGTAATCCGCATTCAAATGTGTGCTGCCAAAATTAATCACCTCGCACTTAACAGATTTAAACTCCATCTGCTATTTCTCGGCCCAGCTCTGCATCCTATCAATGTCTATTTGCAGCCTGCAACAGCCTTCCACCTCATCCACTACTCCACCAATCTTGGTGTCGTCAGCAAATTTACTGACCCACCCTTCAGCTCCCTCCTCCAAGTCATTGATAAAAATCACAAATAGTTGATGACCCAGCACTGATCCCTGTGGTACACCGCTGGTAACTGGTCTCCAATCCGAAAATTTTCCATCTTGTTCTCACACACACACACGCATATTGGTACAGACAGCATAAACACACACACACACGCACACACACACACAAGGGGAGGTGGGGGGGGGGGTGGGGTGGGGTGGCGGGTTTACAACTACACCATCCCTAACCCAGGGAGACATGCCTCTCTGCAACTACTCCCTGTCAAGTGATGACAGTTGAGCAGTAAATCCGCGTGACAGCCTTGAACTCTGGTCCACGCCCAAATTCTTGCCTCTTGCAACCTTCACCGGCAACGGATATGCAGCGGATTCAGTCTCCTGCCCATTTCTGGCAAGAGGCTGAATCAATTATTGAAATTTATTTTAAAACAAATTTAAATAGATTTAGCGAACCTGGACTGTATTCGCCCGACATACTTGCCTTTGCAGCCTCACCGGTAGAGGTTGCGTCCGGTCAGGAAAAAAGCTGGTCCACATTAACGCGGACGAGTCGTGATGACCTCGCTGATAGAGCCGAAGGCCATTGAGGACACCAGGCAAGGTCGAAGGCAAAGGTCAGTGCCCCTTGGGCAATGCCCACCGGGCAGTACCAGGGAGGGGGCATGATGTGGTGGGGTCCACAGGAGAGGAGCCTGTAGGTAGTGGGGCCTATTCTGAATGTAGTTCCTGGGCGGTAGAGGGCCCCGTAACCACTCTGCCCGCTGTCTGTGTGCTGGAATGGTCCCCGCTGCCACTCTACACTTGATTGGTGGGGGTAGGGAGGGAGGCATCACTGCATCTCTGCATGCACAGTGGATTAGGGAGGGGTCCTCGCTGCCTCTCTGCATGCACAGTGGATTAGTGAGGGAGGCATGACCTCCTCTCTGCATGAAGAGTGGCGTAGGGAGGGGGTCTCGCTGCCTCTATACATGTACAGAGGGGCAGGGAGGGGTGCCCCGCAGCATTCTGCATGCACAGTGGGGTAGGGAGGGGTGGCCTCACTGCCTCTCTGCATGCACAGTGGGGTAAGGCGGGTGTCTCGCTGCCTCTCTGCATGCACATTGGGGTAGGGAGGGGGGCCTCGCTGCCTCTCCCCATGCACAGTGGTGTAGGGAGTGGGGCCTCGCTGCCTCTCTGCATGCACAGTGGGGTTGGGAGTGGGGCTTCGCTGCCTCTCTGCATGCACAGTGGGGTAGGGAGGGGGCCTCGCTGCCTCTCTGCATGCACAGTGGTGCAGGGAGGGGGTCTCGCTGCCTCTCTGCATGCACAGTAGGGGTAGGGAGGGGGCCCTCGCTTCCACTCTGCATGCAGAATGGGGTAGGGAGGGGGTCTCGCTGCCTCTCTGCATGCACAGTAGTGGTAGGGAGGGGGCCTTCGCTTCCACTCTGCATGCAGAATGGGGTAGGGAGGGGGCCCTCGCTGCCACTCTGCATGCACAGTGGGGTAGGGAAGGGCTCTCACTGCCTCTCTGCATGCACAGTGGGGTAGGGAGGGGGTCTTGCTGTCACTCTGCATGCAATTGGTGTGGGGAAACGGGGGGTGATTGAACCGGTTGGTGAGGAGGGGGCTGGGCCTATATCGAAGAGCAGCGGCCCCCGGACTATCTGGGGGCAGCTGCTGTGTTGAAAGCATTCCCCACCACCACCCACTACACCCGCTCCACCTCCAGCCGTCTCTGCTCTAAGTTAAAAAATCCAGCCTAACCAGCCTCTCTTCATAGCTGAAACTCTCCAGCCCAGGCAGCATTCTGGTGAATCTCCTATCGACCGTCTCCAGTGCAATTACATCCTTCCTGGAGTGTGATGAGCAGAGCCGCACACAGTACTCTTGCTCTGGTCTAACCAGCGTTTAATACACTTGCATCATAACCTCCCAGCTCTTATATTCTATGCTGCTGCTTCTAAAGGCAAGTATCCTACATGTCGTCTTAACCACCTCATCGACCTGTCTTGCTGCTTTTAGGGATCTGCATATATGCACCCCAAATTAATTCTGGTATTCTACACTTCCTCACGCTCGACTGGAAATGGTGCATTTCCTTGCCCTGATAGTTGTCCCAAATGCATCGCCTCCCCTCTTTCAGATGTTAATTACATTTGCCCATTTGACCCGCCTTTCAATTTCCTCAGCACGGTGGCACAGTGCCTTGCACTGCTGCCCCACAGCGCCAGGGGCGCGTGTTCGATTTCTGGCTTGGACCACATCTGTGTGGAGTTTGCACATTCTCCCCGTGTCTGCATGGGTTGCCTCCGCGTGGTCCAGTTTCCTCCCACAGTCTGAAGACTTGAGGGTTAGTTGGATTGGCCAGGATATACTGGACTTAGTGTCAGGAGAATCGCTTGGGTAAATGTATGGGGTTCTGGGGATATCGCCTGGGTGGGATTGTTCTCCGTGCCGACTAAATGGGCCGAATTGCCTCCTTCTGCACTGTACGATTCTATGATTCCTGTAATCTAAGGCTTTTGTCCTCAATATTTGCCATACCATCAATTTTTGTATCATCTGCAAACTGATCATACCTCACACATTCATGTCCAGATCATCAATGGACACTACAAACAGCAAGGGATCCAGCATCGTTCCCTGTGGAACCCCCACTGGTCACAGGCTTGCAGCCACAAAAGCACCCTTCGACCATCAAACGCTCCCTGCTGCCACTCAGCCAATTTTGAATGTAATTTACCAAATTGCCCTGTTTCCAATCGGATATTGCTTTCCTGTTCAGTCTCCCAAGCAGAATTTGTAAAAAGCTTTTCTGAAGTCCATGTAGACCACATCGACTGCACTACCCTCATCTATTCATCCAGTCACCTCCTCAATATATTTCAGCAAATTGTTAGACATGATCTCCCCCTGACAAAGCCGAGCTGAGTGTTGTTCATAAATCCTTTCATCTCGAAGTGGAGATTAATTCTGTCCCTCAGATTGTTTTCCATTCGTTTCCCTGCCACGGATATGGTGACGATGGTGTCCTGGGCGTGATCTTGGATGTCTCCAGGGCACCTTGCAGGATGGCACTATGGCACAGGGGTTAGCACTGCTGCCTCACAGCATCAGGGGTCCCATTTCAATTCCTGGGATTCCATCATAACGAGTGAAGCTTTTTAAAAAATGTTTAAACCAGCACCATTCCCACATATTGCATGTTGGGATTTCCCCTGTTACAAGAACGTGTGGTGTTCCTCTGGAAATAGTCCACTTTTTAGCAGCTCCCCAATGTCCACATTGAGCCTTGTAAATTCAATCTCGCTCACAGCCGTCCTGTGCACATCATCAACTTGCATAAGGTCATTGGTAAGGCCCGGGCACATCGTGCTAATGTTTCAGCTTGAGATGTGAAAGACTGATTTGGTTTGACTTGAATTGATTTGGTTCATTATTTTCACATATAATAAATATGTGATCCAAGCCGGGAATCGACCTCAGGTCCCTGTGAGACAGCAGTGCTAACCATTGTACCACCATGCTGCCGACTCAAGAACAGCTTCTTCTCTGCTGCCATCAGACATTTTAATGGACCCACATCACATTATGATCTTTTATTACACCCGAGCTATGATTGCAACATTAAATTCTGCACTCTCTCCTTCTCTATGTTCAAGGTTACAGTGTTACAGAGTTCAGTGTTGGGCCAGGGAGATGGCGCCTGTGGACCTGTTGGGGAGATAGGTGAACTGCAGTGTATCCAGGCAATCTGGGAGGCCGGATTTGATTCATGCCATGACTAACCTTTTGATGCATTTCATAACATTGAATATACAGTGAAAAGTGTTGTTGCGTGAGTGCCATACAGACAAAGCATACTGTACATAGAGTTGGAGAGAGTGCAGAATGTAATGTTGCAGTCATAGCTAGGATGTAGTAAAAGATCAACTTAATGTGATGTGGGTCCATTCAAACGTCTGATGGCAGCAGAGAAGAAGCTGTTCTTGAGTCGGCAACATGGTGGCACAATGGTTAGCGCTGCTGTCTCACCGGGACCTGAGTTCGATTCCTGGCTTGAATCACGGTCTGTGTTGAATTTGCACATACTATCCGTGTGTGCATGGGTTTGCTCCGGATGCCCCGGTTTTCACCCACAGTCCACAATGTGCAGGTTAGGTTGATTGGCCATGCTAACTGCCGAGTAGCGTCGTGGGATATGTATGTTTGGGGGATTAGCAGAGTACATGTGTGGGACTTCGGGGATAGGGCCTGGGTGGGATTGTTGTCGTTGTCGACTCGATGGGTCAAATGGCCCCCTTCTGCACTGTAGTGTTTCTATGATTCTGAGTCGGTTCGGAAATGTCCTCACACATTTTTTATCTTTTTCTCTGAAGGAACAAGTGGGAAGAGTTTTTGTCTGTGGTGCACTATTCCTGAATTAGGCTGGTTGCTTTTGCGAGGCAACGGGAAGTTTAGACAGAGTCAATGAGTGGGAGGTTGGTTTGAGTGATGGACTCGTCTGCATTCACCAAGCTTTGAAGTTTCTTGCTGTCTTGGACAGAGCAGGAGCCATACCATTTTGGAATGTTATTTATGGTGCATCTGTAAAAGTTGGTGAGAGTCGCAGCTGGCATTCCAAATGTCTGTAAACCTCTGAGAAAGTAGAGGCGTTCATAGGCTTTTTTAATTATCGGGTCATCATGGAGGAACCAGGAATGATTGTTCGTGATCTGGACACTGAAACTTGAAGCTCTCGACCATTTCAACTTAATCCCATTGATGTAGAAAGTTCACCAGTTCACCAGATTCTCTGTCTCTTCCTTGTTCTCGGTCTCATCGTGGTTTGAGGTCCGACCAAAACAGGTGTCATCAGCAAACTTGGAAATCGAGTTGGAGGGGAATTTGGCCACACCGTCACCAGCGTATAAGGAGTATAGTAAGGGGCTGAGCACGCAGCCTTACGGGCCACCGCTTTTGAGGATGAGTGTGAAGGATATGTTGTTGACTCTCCTTAATTTTGCTGTCGACGGATAAGGAAGTTCCGGGTCCAATTGCAGAGGCAGGAGCCAAGCCACAGTCCACGGACTTTGGACATGGGTTTCCAAGCACTAATGGTGTAGCAGGCTGAGCTGTAGTCGATAAACACGAGTCTGTGTTCCAGGGTTCACTGTAGGGCCAGGGAGATGGCATTTGTGGACCTTTGGTGGATGTAGGTGAACGGTAGTGGATCCAGGCAATCTGGGAAGCCGGAACTGATTCATGCCATGAGTAACCTTTTGATGCATTTCATAATATTGGATATCAGAGTCACTGGACGATAGTCAATAAGGCAGACTGCTTGACATTTCCTTTGGTACTGGCCTTTGTTTGAGTTTTTACCTGGTGCATAGATTAGAAACCTTCCTGCCGAGCGAGGACTCATGGAGCTGCACTGGTCCAGTAGACGATAGTGGGACAGCAGCAATTGCACTGAGTTTTATGGACGATAGCTATTCGCTGAAACCTAAAGCATTCCGCCACTCTTGAAAGCAAACACTGGTAGTTGTGTTCTGTGCCAATCGAGTGTGAGATTACTATTGCTTCCTCTGCTGTGCTAACAGTGGCCACAATGCTGTGGTCTTCTCTCCAGGGTACAGTTCTGTGTAAGTATAATAGAGATTCTGTGCTGTCAAAGCATCAGGATCTCCCTCTGCCAACTGTCAGTATTGTCCAAAGGCACGGGTCAAACCAGCACTGTTTGATACCAGCTCTGTTGCAGGCGTTATCAGTAAGCTGTCTCAGAGAAAACAGATTACCACCTACAAGACTCCAGTCTGGATTTTCTGTCAAGGTTTACTCCGGCAGCCTTCTTACCCTCCAAATCCCCCACAAGGTAGAGGGGCTATTTAGATGTGGCTGAATGAGGGACAATGTTGTGCACTCCGCAGAAAGCTAGCTCCCAAATGTATACCCTTGTATCGCAAACATGGAGCAGCACGGTGGTACAGTGGTTAGCACTGCTGACTAACGGCATCAGGGACCTGGGTTCAATTCCAGGCTTAGGTCACTGTGTGGAGTTTGAACCTTCTCCCCGTGTATGTGTGAGTTTCCTCCGGATGCTCCTCTTTCCTCTCACACAGCGAAAGACGCGTTGGAAAAAAAAGATTTCAGTGATTTTATGTATGGACATTCTTTTTAATTTAAACCCATCCGCAGTCTAAACGGTGACTTCTTCCCCTGAATCATATCTAACTTTATTCTTTATTTCCTTCCTGACAGTGAACATAATCACAATTGTGACACTGACGAGCAGAAACTGTGGTCTGTCCAAATGTGTCACTATTTACCTGGCGGCCATGTCAGTGGGGGATCTGCTGGTCATTATCCTCGACCTGATATTGAGACACATTCCCATTGTTTATTGGATACAGTTTCATTTCCTGTCATCGCTCCCCGTGTGTAACATCCACGCCGTCCTGCTTTATGCAGCCACTGACTGTTCTGTCTGGTTCACCGTCACTTTCACCTTTGATCGATTTGTGGCCATTTGCTGCCCGAAGCTGAAAGCAAATATTGCAGTGAGAAATCGGCGGCTGTGGTTCTGGGAACAGTGACGGTGCTGAGCTGCTTAAAGAACATTTTCTGGTATTTTATGTTATTTAATACATATCGGCTGCTGAACATCCCGTGGTTTTGTGAGTTCATCAGGGATGTTATGGAATCTCCGGTCTGGACAACAATCGAGTTCCTCCACCACATTCTAACCCCATGTGTCCCATTCGTCCTGATTCTGCTGCTAAATGCTTTCACCGTCAGAAACATTTCAGTGAGCAGCAGAGCCCGCAGGAGACTCCGGACTCACAGCAGTGGGAAGAATCCCAGTGACCCGGAGATGGAGAGCCGCAGGAAATCCATCATTTTACTTTTTGTTATCTCAGCCAATTTCATCCTGTTATGGTCGACATTAATGGTTTATTCTATATGGTGTCAGATGTATAATTTGGGCTATCAGTCGGTATGGTTAGATAATTTTGTTCTGGAATTGGGCTTCATGCTGCAACTCACAAGTTGCTGTACAAACACTGCTATTTATGCTGTGACACAGACTCACTTCAGGCAGCAGCTGAAAAATCTGCTGAAGTATCCCCTTACTGCAATTCTTCAACTCATTAGACCCTGAGAGGAAACTACAACTACAAGACCCCTGACTTTTCCTATTGGACATTCAAACTGTAAATAAATAACAGCCTCACAGAGACAGAAAGAGTGACAGCTAAAGAGAGAGAGAGAGGGCAGTGAGAGCAACAGTGAGAGTGATAGAGAGACAGAGATTGACAGAGAGAGGGAAGGGCAATAATACATGGAGCGTGACAGATTTTGAAAGAGTTTCTAACAGACACATGGGAAGAAACAGAGAGTCTGAGAGAGAGACAGACAGAGAGAAAGTACAGAGACAGAAAGGGACTCTCACAGAGTGAGAAAAGCAGGGATAGAGATTGGGGGAAATGGGGTTGGACATGGACAGGGAATGAGAAAGGGAGACAGAGGAAGACAGATGGGAGGATGTAATGAGAGAGGGAGACTAAGACGGAAAGGGAGACAGAAAGGGAGGCAGAGAGAAACAGATACAGAGGCAGAGAGCGTCAGTGAATTTGAAACAGTGAGACTGAATGACTACAAAGGACACAGCAAGAGAAAAAGACAGAGCGATGTAGAGAGAGAGAAAGACAGATAAATAAGAAAAGGGGGAAAGAGAAGGAGAGGGAGAAAGAGAGTGACACTGAGAGGGGGGAGGAGACACAGAGGAAGAGTGTAGAGAGAAGGTGAATGAGGGAGATGCAGAGAGACAGTAAGAGACACTGAGAAACAGGCAGAGAGAGAGACACAGAGAGAGAGAGAGAAATACAGAGAGAGGGATGCACAGAAAGACAGAAAGAGACAGAGAGAGACATACTTAATGAGTTTAACGATAACCATCAGGTGGGCGTTTTGCAATATGAGCTCCCTGATTGACGCAGTTAATGCTGTCCAATCCGGGAGCCCTGCAGATGTACATAATATGGTGTGTCTCGGTTACCGGAACTCAGGGTACGTACACTCAGGGTGTGGATGTGATAGACTGGTGGTTTTATCACTAGACTATTAATGCAGAAACTCAGCTAATGTTCTGTGCAACCGAGTTCCAAGCCCGTCACGGGAGATGGTGGAATTTGAATGAATATATCTGGAATTCAGAATCAGCTGGTGACCATAAAAGCATTGTCGATTTTCATAAAAACACATCTGGTTCTCCAATGTCCCAGGGAAGGAAATCTGTCGTCCTTATGTGGTCAGGACTAATGTGTCTCCAAGTGGTTGACACTTAATTGCCCTCTGATCAAGGGCAACTAGGGATGGGCAATAAATGCTGGCCAGCCAGCGGCACCCAGTCACAAAAGTGAATAAAAATACTTTGTACTGGGACATTTTAAACATACGGTAAACTGTTTCTCACAGCTTGATAAATACCCAATCCCCCTGATCGAGGACTGAACCTCAAAGTCGGCTGGAGGATTTTTTTTCCTATTATGAGCTTATTCATGTGCACTTCGACTAACAGCAAGATGAGGATTCCCAGCGATATTCAACAATTCATACACAGAGGAAGTTTAACATTTATAAAGTGTCAAATGTAGTCTTACATTAACATTGCAATGAAGTTACTGCGAAAATCGGCTAGTCGCCACACACTTGTCTCTGTTCGGGTACACTGAGGGAGAACTTAGCATGGCCAATGCTCCTAACTAGAAGGTCTTTCAGACCGTGGGAGGAAACCAGAGCAACCAGAGGAAAATCATGCAGATACGGCGAGAATGTGCAGAATGCGCACAGACAATGACCCAAGCCAGGAATTGAACCCAGGTCTCTGGCGTTATGAGGCAGCAGCGCTAACCACTATGACATTTCGAATATGCTGATAGTTTGGGCAAATAAATTCCAGAATTGCCTGCATGTTGTTTGTTTTTCTTCTGTCACACCCCCTTTTTTGTTTTATCTCCCAAAAACTAAAAAGGACATGGCTGGTATGAGTGGGAGGCCAGTGTACTGCATTCGATGTGGGATGTGGGAGTTCCTGGACACAGCTTGCCTCCCGGAAGTCCATATCTGTGCCAGATGCGTGCAACTGCAACTCCTGAAGCATCGTGTAAGGGAGCTGGAGCTGAGGCTCGATGAACTCAGTTTAGTTCGGGAAAATGAGAGATTAATAGATAAAAGTTATAGTCAGGTAGTGACACAACGGTCTCGGAAGGAAAACACGTGGGTCACAGTTAGGAGGGGTAATAGTCAGTAGGGTGATGTGCCAGAAAGTACCCCAGTGTCAGTCTCCCATAAAAGAAAGGGATGGGCAACAGATGGGAGAAGGGAAGGGAGTGAGCAGTCTGTGGAGGGATCCCCTGTGGTTGTCCCCCTCCAAAATAGGTATATTGCTTAGGATTCTGTGGAGGGGGATGACCCTCCAGGGGTAAGCCACGAGGACCAGATCGCCTACACGGAAACAGGCTCGGGGTCCGGAAGGGAAAGAAGGGGTTTAGGAGAGCGATATTTGTGGGGGACGCAATGGTTAGGTGCATGGACAGGCGATTCTGTGGGAGTGAACGAGAATCCAGGATGGTAGTCTGCCTCCCTGGTGCTGGGGTACTGGATGTCTCCGAGAGCGTAGGAAGTAAATTTTAAAAGGAAGGTAGTCAAACGGATGTGATTGTACACATTGGTGAAATTGATGTAGGTAGGAAGAGCAGGGGGGTCATACGAGAGAAATTCAGGGAGTTGAGTGCTCGGCTAAAAAGTAAGGCCTCCAGGGTAGCAATCTCTGGACTGCTCCCGGTGTCTAGTGCAAGTGTGGCTCGGAACAGGGAGATTCTACAGTTGAACGCGTGGCTAAAGGACCGGTGCAAGAGGGAGGGTTTTAAATTCATAGATAACTGGGAAATCTTCAAGTCAGGATGGCAACTGTACAGAAAGGATGGGTTACATCTTAACTGGAAGGGAGCAAATATCCTGGCTGGGAGTTTTGCTAGAGTGTTTCGGCAGGATTTAAAATAGTGTGGCAGGGGGGTGGGGAAAAGAACAGTTGGTCAGTAAATACTGAGGCTGGGGATGAGCTGGGGGCCAGGGCAAGGCTAGCTAAGAAGAGGAGCACTCAGGAGGAGGATGACCTGAGTGGGCCTGGAGGTCTGGAGTGCATCTGCTTCAATGCGAGGAGCGAAACGGGTAAAACAGACGAACTTAGGGCCTTAATGCTTATGCGGAATTTGGATGTGTTTGCGGTGACGGAAACTTGGTTAAAAGAAGGACAGGACTGGCAGCTGAATATTCCGGGGTATAAGTGTTTTAGGCGAGACAGAGGAGGGGCTAAAAAAGGTGGGGGAGTAGCGATATTAGTTAAGGAGCATGTTACCGCGGTGCAGAGGGTAGACAACTTAGAGCGGTCATGTACTGAGTCGCTGTGGGTGGAACTCAGAAACAGGAAGGGTGCAGTCACTATGCCGGGGGTGTACGACGGTCCATCCAACAGCCCAGGGGAAGTGGAGGAGAGGATATGTCAGGGGATTCTGGATAGGTGCAGAAAAAATAGGGTTGTTGTAGTGGGGGACATTAATTTCCCTGGCACAGACTGGAAAGTGCTTAGAGCTGGGGGTCCGGACGGGGAGGAATTTGTAAAATGCATACTGGAAGGTTCTGTGGAGCAGTATGTAGATAGCCCGACTAGAGAGGGGGCTGTACTGGACCTAGTTCTGGGAAATGTGCCCGGTCAGGTCGTCAAAGTTTCGGTCGGGGAACATGTGGCAAATAGTGACCACAACTCTGTTAACTTTAGGATAGTAATGGACAAGGATGAGTGCTGTCCTCCGGGCAGGGTGCTAAATTGGGGGAAGGCAAACTATAGCCGGATTAGGCAGGAATTGGTGGATGTTGATTGGGAGAGGATGTTCGAGGGTAAATCCGCGTCTGGCAGGCAGGATTAAGGAGAATCCTAAGGCATTCTATTCATACGTTAGGAACAAAAGAGTTGTCAGGGAGAAAATCGGATCCCTCAGGGACAAAGGAGGGGAATTATGCTTAGAACCCAAGGGAATAGGGGAGATCCTAAATGAATACTTTGCATCGGTATTCACGAAGGAGAGGGGCGTGTTAACCGGGAGTGTCTCGGAGGGAGGTGTTGACCCGTTAGAGAAAATCTCCTTTACAAGAGAGGAAGTGTTAGGTTTTTTTAGGGAACATTAAAACTGACAAAACCCCAGGGCCTGATGGCATCTATCCTCGACTGCTCAGGGAGACGAGAGATGAAATTGCTGGGCCTCTGACGGAAATCTTTGTGGCTTCTTTGGACACGGGTGAGGTCCCTGAGGATTGGAGGATAGCGAATGTGGTCCCGTTGGTTACGAAGGGTAGCAGGGATAACCCAGGTAATTATAGGCCGGTGAGCTTGACGTCCGTGGTAGGGAAGTTGTTGGAGAGGAATCTTAGAAACAGGATGTATGTTCATTTAGAACGGAACAATCTCATTAGTGACAGACAGCATGGTTTTGTAAGAGGGAGGTCGTGCCTTACAAATTTGGTGGAGTTTTTTGAGGAAGTGACAAAAACGGTTGATGAAGGAAGTGCCGTGGATGTCGTCTATATTGATTTCAGTAAGGCATTTGACAAAGTCCCACATGGCAGTCTGGTTAAGAATGTTAAGGCTCATGGGATACAAGGAGAAGTGGCTAGATCGGTAAAGAACTGGCTTGGCCATAGGAGACAGAAGGTAGTAGTCGAAGGGTCTTTTTCCAGCTGGATGTCTGTGACCAGTTGTGTTCCGCAGTGCTCTGTACTGGGACCTCTGCTATTTGTGATATATATAAATGATTTGGAAGAAGGTGTCACTGGTGTAATCAGCAGGTTTGTGGATGACACGAAGATGGCTGGACTTGCGGATAGCGAAGAGCATTGTCGGGCAATACAGCAGGGTATAGATAGGCTGGAAAATTGGGCGGAGAGGTGGCATATGGAGTTTAATCCGGATAAATGCGAAGTGATGCATTTGGAAGAAATAATGTAGGGAGGAGTTATACAATAAATGGCAGAGTCATCAGGAGGATAGAAACACAGAGGGACCTAGGTGTGCAAGTCCACAAATCCTTGAAGGTGGCAACACAGGTGGAGAAGGTGGTGAAGAAGGCATATGGTATGCTTACCTTTATAGGACGGGGTATCGAGTATAAAAGCTGGAGTCTGATGATGCAGCTCTATAGAACGCTGGTTAGGCCACATTTGGAGTACTGCGTCCTGTTCTGGTCGCCGGACTACCAGAAGGACGTGGAGGCGTTAGAGAGAGTGCAGAAATGGTTTACCAGGATGTTGCCTGGTATGGAGGGTCTTAGCTATGAGGATAGATTGGGTAAACTCGGGTTGTTCTCCCTGGAAAGACGGAGAATGAGGGGGGATCTAATAGAGGTGTACAAGATTATGAAGGGGATAGATAGGGTGAACGGTGGGAAGCTTTTTCCCAGGTCAGAAGTGACGTTCACGAGGGGTCACGGGCTCAAGGTGAGAGGGGCGAAGTATAACTCAGATATTAGAGGGATGTTTTTTACACAGAGGGTTGTGGGGGCCTGGAATGCGCTGCCAAGTAGCGTGGTGGAGGCAGGCACGCTGACATCGTTTAAGACTTACCTGGATTGTCACATGGGCAGCCTGGGAATGGAGGGATACAAACGATTGGTCTAGTTGGACCAAGGAGCGGCACAGGCTTGAAGGGCCGAAGCGCCTGTTTCCTGTGCTGTACTGTTCTTTGTTCTTTGTTCTTTGCATGGCAGTGCAGCCCATCACATCGGCCCATATCCAGCTGTCGGCTTATTCGTGTCCGCCGACCATTATCGATTGGAGCACCCTCTAGGAGGCCGAGTCGTTAAGGCAGATGCCTTGAGTTACAGCCTGAATTACGCCCATATTGGAGCGGCAGAGAGCAGCTGACTGTGGAAGATGACACATTCCTGTGAGGTTCAAGAGTGCCATCCTGAGCCACGTTCACCATCCCATCCTAGCTGAACTTTACCATGGCCACCCAGGAGTGGCAAACTGAAGATCCTCCAAGTTGCTATGTCTGGTGACCAGGTTGCTCGCGGGTCAGTGTTGGCAATATCAACAAGGGCAGAACTATCACCAGTCACTACTCTTCAGACTTGGGAATGGCTGGGACGGCCGTAGATGTGGCTGCACCTGGACAGTGCTCGTCCGTTCATGGTGTCAATGTTCCTCGTAATGGTAGATGCTGATTCAAAATGAATGGCCGTACTCAGCAATGTTAATCAAACACAAGCACAAGAGTGGAGAAACTTCATGCCTCTTTCTTGACACCCGGGATCCCGCAGGTTTTGGTTTCTGAAAATGGACCACTCTTCATCAGTCAGGAATTTGTGCATTCGATGAAGTTGAACAGAATTTGACACGTTAGGAGGAGAGTGTCATATTACTCACCATCCAACGGCCTGGCAGAAAGAGCGGCCCAAACAGTAAAAGCAGGTGCACATAACGATCCCACAGCCTCCTTCGACACCAAACCATCCAGACTCATCTTCAATTACAGGACGACACCTCCTCCCTACCTCATTCCCTTCAACAACTGCAACAGCCCCAGCAGGGATGGTCATTGGAAGATAACTCCGCCCAGGTTTGAGTCTGATCTTGCCAAGGGCAGGAGGTTGGCAAGACCTCAAGGTGCCCAATGCCGAACCTACCAGTCTGGTGAGGCACTTAAAGGCCGTTGATAGGTTATTGGTAAAGAATCATGGCAATGGATCCGCATGGTTATGAGGCACATTCGAATCCGGAACATGGCCAGATTCCCATTATGTCCTGTTCACATATACCATCCTGTTCGAATGCTTGAATCATCTACAAGCCCTGAAGTCCCATGCTGTGCCTGAAAAATCAATACTTAGAAAACCTGGAACTTTGGAAAGAATTCCAGGCACTCCGGGTACTGCTCTCCATCTCCACCAATGGGAACCTCGGAGTCTGAAATGGACACAGTAGGTTTAGCCCTCTCGATCACATGGTCGTCCGAAAAAGGGAACTCGGGCTATAACTCTCATGGTGGAAGAAGCGAGCTCCGGTCTCTTGAACCCCACTCACTTCCGAGGCTTAGCAGGAGGAACCGGACCCAGCATTGGAACTCCAAAAAAGGCTTCCAAGGCGGTCAGCTCTCGGCGGTTACTCAGATCTAGAGGAGGAGGGGGTGCAATAACTTCAAACAGGTTCATGAGTTGGACATAAGCAAATATAATCTACCGAACTGAGGCCTGTGAAATCTGCCCACTCAGGGAGCTCCACAGAGTGCAGGCTGCAGACAGTGAAGCACTGAGAGTTGGGGTAATTTTGCGAGTTTAGGGAATTGGTTGGACATGTATTGCTGAGTCTTGTGTCCCTTACTGCCAGGTCAGGTAGTAAGGACAGGATTGGCAGCTTAACGTTCCAGGTTACAGATGTTTCAGGTGGGATAGACGGGGATGTAAAAGGGGTCGGGGAGTTGTACTTCTGGTTCAGCAGAATATCATAGCTGGACTGCAGGAGGACACATCGGAGGGCACAAGCAGTGAAGCAATACGGGTATAGATCGGAAAAGAGGAAGGGTGCAGTCACAGTGTTGGGGGCTTACACTTGGCCTCCCAACAGCCAGCGGAAGATAGAGGAGATGCAGGCAGATTTTGCCAAGGTGTAAAAGTCACAGGTTTGTTGTGGTGGGAGATTTTAACTTCCCCTATATTGACTGGGACTCACTTTGTGCTTGGTGTATGAATGGCCAGAGTTTGTAAGGAGCATCCAGGAGGGCTTCTTGAAACTGTATGTAGATAGTCCAAATTAGGAAGGGGCAATACTGGACCTGGTATTGGGGAATGGTCCCAGCCAGGAGATCAACGTTTCAGTAGGGGAGCAATTATTGAACAGTGATCACAATTCAGTTAGCTTTAAGGGACTGATGGATGAAGATGAGAGTCGTCCCAAGTCAATGTGCTAAATTGGGGGAAGGCTAATTCCAACAATATTAGGCAGGGACTGAAGAATGTAGATTGTGGGCAGATGTTTGCGGGCAAATCAACATCTGGCATGTGGGAGACTTTCAAGTGGAAGTTGATAGGGATTCAGGACCGGCATGTTCCCGTAAGAATGAAGGATAAGTATGGCAAGTTCCGGGAAACGCATAACGAGAGATATTGTGAGCCTAGTCAAAAATAAAAAGGACGCATTTGTCAAGGCGAGAAGGCTGGGAACACACGAAGCAAGTGTGGAATACAAGGAAAGGAGAAGTAAGCTGAAGCAAGGAGTAAGGAGGGCCAAAAGGGGTCACGAAAAGTCATTGCTCAGCAGGATTGAGGAAAATGCCAAGGCGTTTTATACAAAAAACAAAGAACGATACAGCACAGGAATAGGCCCTTCGGCCCTGCAAGCCTGCGCCGCTCATGTGTCCAACTGGACCATTCGTTTGTATCCCTCTATTCCCAGTCTGTTCATGTGGCTATCGAGATAAGTCTTAAACGATCCCAGCGTGTCCGCCTCAATCACCTTGCGTGGCAGTGCATTCCAGGCCCCCACCACCCTCTGTGTAAAATACGTTCATATGGCATCTGTGTTGAACCTTGGCCCCCTCACCTTGAAGCTGTGACCCCTTGTGTTCGTCACCTCCGACCTGGGAAAAAGCTTTCCAGTGATCACCCTATCTTTGCCCTTCATAATTTTAAACACCTCTATTAGGTCGCCCCTCATCCTCCGTCTTTCCAGGCAGAACATCCCCAGCATACCCAATCTCTCCTCATAGCTAAGACCTCCCATACCAGGCAACATCCTGGTAAACCTTTTCTGTACTCTCTGCAAAGCCTCCACGTCCCTCTGGTCGTGTGGCGACTAGAACTGGAAGCAGTATTCCAAATGCGGCCGAACCAACATTCTGTTCATCTGCAACATCAGACCCCAACTTTTATACTCTATGCCCCGTCCTATAAAGGCATGCATGCCATATGCCTTCTTCATCACCTTCTCCACCTGTGACGTCACCTTCAAGGATCTGTGGACTTGCACACCCAGGTCCCTGTGCGTAGCTACACCCTTTATGGTTCTGCCATTTATCGTATAGCTCCTCCCTAAGTTATTTCTACCAAAATGCATCACTTCTCATTCATCAGGATTGAACTCCATCTGCCATTTCTTTGCCCAAATTTCCCATCTCTAAGATTCTTCACCACCAACTTCCCTACCACGGACGTCAAGCTCACCGGCCTATAACTACCCGCGTTATCCTTCTTACCCTTCTCATATAACGGGACCACATTAGCTATCCTTCAATCCTCTGGGACCTCACCTGTGTCCAGTGACGAGACAAAGATTTGCGTCAGCGGCCCAGCGATTTCATCTCTCGTCTCCGTGAGCAGCCTTGGATAGATTCCATCAGGCCCTGGGGATTTGTCAGTCTTTATATTCTCTAACAAACCTAACACTTCCTCACTTGTAATGGAGATTTTCTCCAACGGTTCAACACTCCCCTCCGAGAGACTCCCAGTCAACACATCCCTCTCCTTTGTGAATACCGACGTAAAGTATTCATTTTGGATCTCCCCAACTTCTTTGGGCTCTAAGCATAATTCCCCACTTTAGTCCCTGAGAGGTCTGATTTTTTCCCTGACAATCCATTTGTTCCTAACGTATGAATAAAATGCCTTGGGATTCTCCTTAATCCTGTCCACCAAGGACATTTCGTGCCCCCTTTTTGCCCTTCTAATTCCCCGATTGAGTTCTTTCCTACTTTCTTTGCACTCCTCCAGAGCACCCTCTGTTTTTAGCTGCCTGGACCTAACATACGCCTCTCTTTTCTTTTTGACCAGTCCCTCAATTGCCCTGGTTATCCACGGTTCTCGAATCCTACCCTTTCTATCCATCTTTTTTACAGGCACATGCCTGTCCTGTCGCCCTAACAACTGTACCTTAAAAGACTCCCGCATGCCAGATGTGGATTTACACTCAAACAGCCACTCCCAATCAAGAGCTGCCAATTTCTGCCTAATCCCACTAAAGTTAGCCTTCCCCCAATCCAACACCTTCCCCTTGGGACACCACTCATCATTTTCCACTTTGCGTCAGTATTCACCAACGAGGAATTGGTGGCTGTTGAGTCTGCGAAGGGGTGTGTCGATAGTTTGAGTCATGTTGAGATCAAATAAGTGTAGCTATTGGGGTTCTTGAGAAACATTAAGATCGACAAGTGCTCAGGGCCTGTGGGGATATACCCCAGAATACTGAGAGAGACATGGAGGAAATTGTAGGGACTTTGAGATAAATCTTTGTATCCTCAACGGCTACAGGGGAGGTCATGATGTGGAGATGTCGGCGTTGGGTAAACACAGTAAGAATTCTCACAACACCGCGTTAAAGTCCAACAGGTTTATTTGGTGGCACAAGCAACTAGCTTTCTTAGCGCTGCCCCTTCATCAGGTAAGCAGGAGTTCTGCTCACATACAGGGCATTTAAAGACACATGCTTGCCTTCATCGGTCGGGGCATTAAGTTCCAAAATTGGCAAGTCACGTTGCAGCTGTACAGATACTTATTTAGGCCGCACTTGGAATATAGTGTTCAATTCTGGTCGCCACACGACCAGATGGATATGGAGACTTTAGAGTGGGTACAGAAAAGATTTACCAGGATGTTATCTGATATGGGGGGCGATAGCTATGAAGAGAGGTCGTAGAAACTTTGTTTGTTCTCACTGGAACTACGGAGGTTGAGGGGTGATTATTACAAGATTATGAGGGGAATGGACAGAGTGGATAGTCAGAAGCTTTTTCCAAGGATGGAAGTCAATTATGAGAGGTGTAGGTTTAAGGTGAGAGGTGCAAGGTTTAAATGAGATGTATGAGGCATGATGTTTTACACAGAGGGTGGTGGGTGATTGGAACTGGCTGCTAGGGGCTAGGGGAAGCAGATACGATGGTGACGTTTAAGCGGCATCATGACAATTACGTCAGTGGGATGGAATAGAGGGATATGGTCCCCGGAAGGGTCGTGGGCTTTAGTTCAGTCAGGCAGCATGGTATGTGCAGGCTTGGATGGCCGAAGGGCCTGTTCCCATGCTGAATTTTTCTTTTCTCTTTGTTCTTTCTTTTATATTAACATTTAGCAGTTCCAGGAAACCACCTTGGAACACTTAGCAGCCCATCAGATACATCCTAAAACAGTTTCGGCTCTTTGTCATTGAAACTAATCAAATCAGTTTCATCCTGTAAGCACATTGCACCCCATTGGTTTGAAACTGACCGATGGGAGGAGTCAGCGAATTTAATTAAGCGAACGGCCTTTTAAATAATATCGAACTGGGGCCAAAAGAGAACAAGAGGAGAGGAGGCTGACCTTTCAGCAGTTAACTCGGCAAGGGGTTATGTGAAGAACAGCGCAGGAGAGTTGTGTGACGTCGGAAAGGAGTGAATTCAGGTGTCCAGCCAGACGATTACTTTGTGGCAGAGGAAAGAACAAGGAAGATCCAGCATCAAGGACTTTCGCTTTTAAACCGATCCGAGGAGTGGTGAGTGTATTCTCTCAGCCTTCAGAAATCCCCCAATTTGGTAGAGGTTGAGGAGGGGTCTTGGATTCTTCTTGTTTTGTGTAAATCGTGTAACGCTGAGAATTTACATTGTGCCGTTAGTTTTCTTTCCATAGCATAGTATTGTAGTGTCTGTGTTTTATTAACTGAGTTTGGAGATATTCTTGAATGAATTATTTTTAAATTAACTTTGACCAGTCTCTCTCTCTCCCTCTCAGCGGCAGGCACGGTAGCACAGTGGTTAGCACTGCTGCTTCACAGCTCCAGGGACCTGGGTTCGATTCCCTGCTTGGGTCACGGTCTGTGTGGAGGTTGCACATTCTGCTCGTGTCTGCGTGGGTTTCCTCCGGGTGCTCCGGTTTCCTCCCACAGTCCAAAGATGTGCGGGTTAGATTGATTGGCCATGTTAAAATTGCCCCCTGGTGTCCTGGGATGCATAGATTATAGGGATTAGTGGGTAAAATATGTAGGGATATGGGGTTAGAGCCTGGGTGGGATTGTGGTCGGTGCAGACTCGATGGGCCGAATGGCCTCTTTCTGTACTGTAGGGTTTCTATGATTTCTATGATGATCTTGGTTTAGTCACTAAAAAGCCAGAACATAATTCCAGGGTACAGAACAGTAAAGGGGCCGAGAACTTCGAACCTGCTCACACAACGGGGTCTACTGGCCTGGAAGAAACAGTGGTCCCTCTCTCTCTCTCTGTGTCACTCGCTCTCTCTCTCTCTCCCTCTTGTGAAGCTGTCCCAGTGGCACTTCCGGCTTATATTTTACTACCTACAGGAAAGAGAGACACCCGGTGATAGGAGGCAGCCGGGGGAACTGGTTTGGCATCAGGTTGAGCTCACAGCTCAGGAATAAACACTGAGTCTTTCTTCCTGTCTCTTGCGAAGCCTCCCCCATCCCCGGACACAGCGCATATTAATTATGATCCCTGGGTATTGCACCCCACCTCCGAACTCAGCAGCTTCCTGATTCGGAGCCGTGAGTATTGCACCCGTCCTGGACTGAGCAGCTTATCGATTCGGAGTCCTGAGTATTTTATCCCCCCGGACACAGCAGCTTATCGCTTAGGAGCCCTGAGTATTGCAGCCCTCCTGGACACAGCAGCTTATCGATTAGGAGCCCTGAATGTTGCACCCCGTGGCCCCTCCCTGCCCCCCGCTCCCCCCATCTCCCCCACCACCGCCGCGCCCCCACCCGAACACACACTTTTTCGATAAGGAGGCCGGAGTATTGCAGCCCGGACACAACAGCTTATCGATTCGGAGCTCTGAGTATTGCATCCCTCCGGACACAGCAGGTGATCAATTAGGAGCCCTAAGTATTCTCCCCCCCGCCCCCCCACAGAATCAGCAGCTTCTCGATTAGGAACTCTGAGTATTGCCCCGTCGTGGACAGAGCAGCTTATCGATTAGGGGCCCTGAGTGTGCACGTGTGTATGTGTGTCCCCGGACACAGCAGTGTATCGATTCGGAGCCTTGGATATTGCACCCCAGCCCCCCTCTGGACACAGCAGCTTATTGAATGGCAGCCAATCGGCACCTCGAAGGAGAAATGACACTCAATTGAAAGCAGCTTTCAAAATTCCTCACAAGGATTTGTTGCCAACTGGCCACACTTACTGCACCCGCACTCCCCTGACTGACCACACTTACTGCACCCGCACTCCCCTGACTGACCACACTCACTGCACCCGCACTCCCCTGACTGGCCGCACTCACTGCACCCGCACTCCCCTGACTGGCCGCACTCACTGCACCCGCACTCCCCTGACTGGCCACACGCACTGTCCCCCCACTCCCCTGACTGACCGCACTCACTCCCTAATAAACCAGAGCTGTATGTACCCTGCAGGAATGGACACACAGCCAGCCACACCAGAAAGATGTATGTATGTATGTAAACCAGCTCCTAGATTCACAGAGGCCAACCAGGAGCACCTGCTGGATGCCATGGAGGAGAGGCGTGAGCGGAACTTCCCCGTCCACGGCACTCACCCAAGGGGTGCGTCTGCCATGACATTGTGGGAAGTGGTGGCAGAAGCGTTGCATGCCAGGAGCCTGACACCGTGCTCTGGCCGGCAGTGTCGGAAAAAAAAACTGTACCACCTTCTTCGAGCAGCAAGGGTAAGTGAGCATCCCACTTGGAACCCCGCACATGTTTGGCACAGATGTCCAACCCTGCTGAGGCACCTGAAGGGCAGGCAACAAGTTCCCCTTCTCGAGGAACAGAATGTTTTACCTCCCTTCCCCTAATGTGTGTTCTTTATTGCAGCTCTGGACCCAGAAGAGCCCGGCCCTTCGGGTGTTGCCGCTGCCTCTATTGCTCTGGAGCAAACTCCCCACGACTCCCCGGATGAAACCTCGGAAGGAGGCACTGAGGAATCCTCCGAAGGCAGCACCACTGAAGCGACACCAACATGTACCACACAACCCTCCAACACAGAGACTATCACCATGGTGGGTACCTTTAATGTTGAGGCTTCTGGGTCACGAACTGGGGAGCACTTCACAGACACTGATGCATTTCAGAAGGAGGCGGCACATCCGTAGGCTCGGGCGCACAGAGGTCTGCCGGAGACCAGAGTTCAGCTGACCCCAAGCCAGCTGCCAGGCCTCGGGGTTTGTTCCTCCCAAGACTGGTGGACATGCATCAGGACACCCAGGGAGCTGTGGAAGGGCTGTCAGAAACCATGCTGCGACTGCAAGGCAGTTCCGGGGAGTCCAACAGAGCGCTGCTGCAGGAGGTGGTGCCGACACATCGTGATACGCAGGCCAACACTGCAAGGGTGGCGACTGAAGTGGAAAGTCTGACTCAGGCGTCTGTCCTCATTGGTGACAGGGTCCAGCCATCCTGGAGACACAGCAGGCCACGGGCGAGAGGGTTGCAGGCATCCAGGAGGCGCAGCGTTCTATGGCCATGGGTGTCGAGGGCATGTAGGAGACACTGCAGGCCGTGGCTGCGAGCCTCGACAACTTAGCCGTGGCTCAGAAGGCTACTGTTGAGGAGTTCCAGAGTCTGGCTCACTCACAGAATGCTGTAGCAGAGGGGCTCCGGAGCTTGGCCCGGTCTCAGAGGGCCAGGTCTGAGGGATCACCGACCATGGGGCAGACACATCTGGACCTCCACGACTGGCAGAGCCAGGTGACGCCGAAGCGTCTGGAGCTCATTCCAACTATCCTGGCGTCACATGGAGTGCCCTGGGACCTCTGGGCACCCCAAAGGAGGAGGAAGGGCTCAAGCCCATGCTGGATCCTTCCTGCCAAGAGATCCCTAACATCTTCTGATTTCACGCCCCCCGGCCCCCGCCTCTTCTTCACACCGGGACATCTCAGGGCCAGCGAGATGAACAGGGTGGCACAGAAACAGTGCCATCCGTAAGTCAGCCAGGGCCCGCCAGTTCTCGGCACCCAAAGGACGTCTGCCAAGGGGAACAGGATGTGCATCACAGCTGGACACCTCCAACTCCGATGTGCATTATGGGGTAGCATTTAGAAGAAGCAGTAGACCGCACGAAGTTAGAAAGTTGTAGTTCACTAAGAGTTCACCAGTCGTCAGGGTTTAATTGTCACTAATGTTACGAGCACAATAAACATTTATTTGCAACTCACAGCTGTGCCTGATGTGTCTCTGATTCTCCCCCCCCCCCCCACCCCGCCCTGCCCGGCCACGCCCCGCCACAGAGCTGAGTACTCCCCATTCCCAGGCAACAGAGGTGCTGTTGTTGAGCCTTGCGAGTCTCAGCCACATGTTACAGAGTGCCTGCCCTACCTTTCCCAACATCCACCAGACCGCCCCCCCCCATCTGATTCCCAACAAACATGTGTCCCCAACACTTACAGCTACGTGGGCCAGACTGGCAGCGTGCATTCGGAGAACAGGTAGGAGTCAGACTTGAGTGGCACCAGGGGCAGGATCCCAGTGTGCACAACAGAGAGTCGTTATCATCCTCCAGCCTTCAACCAAGACTCACAACCATTGCCAGCCCAGGCCCATTAACAGGTTTGCATGTTACTGGGGGACAGGATGGTGGGATGAGAGAGGCGAGGGATGGGCGATGTGGTGGTTTGAGGGCCCAGGACGGTTTGGAGGAGCAGTAGCGGCTGCACGTGCTCCTGGGGTGCGGTGGGTGTGTTGTGGTTGCAGCCCCCTCACTGCACAGCACCAGCGAGGTGAAGCGGGCTGCAATTCAGGCCCTCGCTGTCCTTCCCTGTCAGACACCTGCCATTGCCGCCCGCCCTCTTTCCTCTCGCTCTTCATATGGTGGGATATCCACCTCACCCCCTTGCTGCTCCCCATCCTCCTGCTCCTCCTCCTCCCCCTCGACCTCCTCCCCATCCTCTTCCTCTTCCCCCTCCCCATCCCCCTGTTCCTGCTCCAGGTCTCCCCGCTGCTGGGCGGTGTTGTGTCCCATCCACTGCTCCCTGCACATTCGGGAACCCGGCGATCGATGTGAAGCCGAGAGCCCGGAACTCCTGCTGTGAATGGCCCACATCAAAATTTATGTACTGCCCTGCCCGGGCACACAGTGCATCTGTGACCTGCCGCACACATCTGTGCACGAAGGCCTGGAAGATCCAAGCTCGGTCGCCACTAGGAGCCTGAAATGATACAGAGCTATAGAAATTGAGGGCTGCCGTCACCTTCAAGTCCACAGGGAGCTGTTGGTCACCCCTCCCCAGAGGTACCAGATGTGAGAGCACCTCACAAATGTGAGACACCATGGTCTTGGACAGGCGCAGCCGGCAACGGCACATCTCTTCCGAAAGGGCATCAAAGGAATTGCGGGGCCTGTACCTCCTTGCCATCAGCACCCTCTGTCTTCTGTGCACCCTCTCCGGAGTTTGCTCACCCACCTCCTGGCCGTCAGCGGCAGCCCCTTTCCCTCCATCCTGAGGGACTGCTCGTGGATGCACCTGCGGTGGCCTCTCCACGCCCGCCATCTCCTAAGCCACCTCCCTCCTCCTCCTGCTTCGCCCCTGCTGCCACCAACATAGCCAGCTCCACATCGAGCAAACCGAGATCCATCCATCCCACAGTGGGGTTTGGAAAGAGCATAGAATAACGGATTATTATCATTGGCTGCATAGACCCAGCACCAGCCCAATCCCTCACTTGGGGCAGTCCCGCCACTTGTGGGAGCTGGCAACACCACATAATCCATGGTGCCATGCATGACCCTATTAGGGTTGATTGAGATTCCCATCATGACAAATGCTGCCACAGATTATGCAGGTTGGTGTGTCGCCGTGGGCAATGCGCACCCTTGAGCCATTGCTATGTGAGCACCGGCAGCATCTGTGACAGGCGTGTGTTGCTGGTCCGTGTCACAGGGCAGGGACAGACTGCAAAGTAGCACCAGATGCGTGCCCAGTGACAGCAGATTCCATGCAGTCCATGTCAGAACCTCTGCAGCCCGACCTGGAGCAGCAGCTGCTTCATCTGGTGAGGCCTCAGTCAGCACATAGTCCACTCCTCCCCCATCCCGGAACACCAACAGTCAGTCGAGACCCTGACTATACCCCGCAGCAAGACAACGCCACTGCACAGTGATCTGGAGGGGAAGACTGAGCAGACTCCTTCAGAGACCCTCCCCCACTGAGCTACAGCGCTGCCCTCAAGGGGAAGGCTGAGCAGGAATCCTTCAGGGACCCTCCCGCACTGAGCTACAGCGCTGCCCTGAAGGGGAAGTTGAGCAGAACTCCTTCAGGGACTCTGAAAGGGCCAACAGCTGAAGACAGCAGGATGAAGCCCACGAGGCATCTCCAGGGCCTCCCTGCAACACCCCCAAGATCCATTCGTTGCACTTACCTCCTCACGCCAATTCAATGCTGCCACGCCAAGTTGAGACTTTTATATACCTACTCCGATTCATGCCAAAGTGACATCACGCCAAAGAGGTGGGAGACGCAGACGTGGGTGGAGATTGCGTAAGCGGGGGCGGCAGGGTAGCATTGCTGCTTCACAGCGCCAGGGACCCGGGTTCGATTCCCAGCTCGGGTTCGATTCCCGGCTTGGCTTCGATTCCAGGCTTGGGTCCGATTCCCGGCTCGGGTCACTGTCTGTGTGGAATTTGCAAATTCTCCCTGTGTCTGGGTGGGATTCCTCCATGTGCTCCGGTCTCTTCCCACAGTCCAAAGATGTGCGGGCCAGGTTGAATGGCCATTCTAAATTGCCCCTTAGTGCCCCGGGATTCATAGGTTCGAGGGGTTAGCGGATAAATATGGAGGGATATGGGGATTGGGCCTGGGTAGGATTTGGGTTGGTGCAGACCCGATGGGCCAAATGGCCTCTTTCTGCACGGTAGGATTCTATGAGTGTCATGCGAAATCCGATAACGACATGCTATAATATGGTAAGTAATGCAAATCAGCGGTAGGCTGGTATTCTGCGCGTTCCCAGCGGCACTATGTTTTTCCGGTAGAGAGATGCTTGTGGGGATCCCACGAAATGCCGACACGCACATCTCCCAACCCGACCTGCCAAAAAACATGCGCGTCACAATGGGAGAATCGGGCCCACAATGTCTAATTTGTGCACAAGAAGATACCTCAGTCAACAGCATGATAAACCCGCATCTGGAAAGCATCAGAAAGCAACAATGTAGGGGAGACTATTCTGATTTCGTGAAGCTGTTTCCACTCACCTGAGGTGAACTACTCATCCCAGCTCCGAGGCTCAATCCAGCAGTCTGGAAAGAAATCATCGGAAGATGTCTGTGTTAGTCGTCTCACTGTTACTGGGCCCAGAAGTGTATTCAACAGCGGTAAATGCTGAGGATCCAGTGGGTTAGGACACAGTGAGGATAAGATGCTGCCTGTTGGTCACAGTCAGTAACTACAGCGTTACCTGTTTACATGGGAAATTCCCATTCTCACTGCTCACATTGACAACTGTGCTGGTTACACAATCAGGAATCTGATCAATTATTATTAGCAAGGCCTCATTAAATCATCCCAACTGTCTTCTGCTCTAACCCTCCCGTCCCTATTAAACCTCACTGAGCCACTCTTCCATTCCCAATGCCCATCTTACTGCTCCTACCCACACAATTACGCTTCCATTCCCCATTACCCGACCGCCCCAACCTTGCCCCCCCCCCCCCCACCGCCGGCACTGCGTTCCCCCTGCCCATTACTCTGCCCCTCTCCATTTCCCCTTTTACTCATTAACCCCTCCCATTCCCATCCCCTTCTCTTAATCCCTCCACATTCCCACTCTCCCATTCCATCTTCCCTTTCCCATTCCCTCTTCACTCCCTATTCCCCCTCTCCCAATCACTCCTTCTCCTCCCATCAATTTTTCCTTCTCCCCTTTTTAACCCCCCTTCTGCCCTCCCCTTCTCCTCCCCCAGATTCGTCGCTCCCCCACCTTCCGCACTCCCTCCCCCCCACCCTCCTTAATCCTTCTCCCCACCCTCCTCCTTCACTCTTTTACCCCCACCCTCCTCGTTCCCTCTCCCTCCTGATTCCCTCAACCAATATTGTTTCATTCCTATCGCCCAGAGAGCTGTGCAATCTCATTTTCAGAAATAGGTAGATATGTTTCTCATTAACAATAACGTAAGGCTTATGGGAATAATGAGTGTCAAAAGTATTGAAGTGCCCGAACAGCCAGGATCGTATTGAATGGCAGAACAGGCTTGACGGGCTGAATGGTCGAATCAACCATAAGATGTAGGAGCAGAAGTAGGCCATTTGGCCCATCGAGCCTACTTCACCATTCAATAAGATAATGTGAGATCTGATGTGATAATCCTCAATTCTTTCCAGGCATTATCACTGACTGATTATAATTCTGTCTATCTCATCCTTCAAAATACTCAACGACCCAGACTCTACATCCCTCTTGGATGAACAGTTCCTAAGGTTCACCAGCATCCCAGAGAAGTAATTCCTATTAATCGCTGTCCTAAATGGGCGACCTCCGACTCAATGTTCCCATAAATAAACTTATCAAAACTGCACACAGTATTCAAGATTTGATCTCACCAAGATTTCGCCCCAATGATGAGCTAAGGAACAATGTCAATTCTTATTCACAGATGGCTGCCTGGAAATAGAGAACAACATTTTCAAAATGAAATTTTTGAAGCTACGAAGTCAGAGCAAAGATGTGCATCTTTTAATCATTCCAGGTGGAAGGAAACGCGCCATTCACAGTTTTGACAGTAGTTGAAGATACTTCACTGAACAGGGATCTGAATGCTGGAGCCTCACAGTAAAAGGCACTGACCTATCTGGGCTCTGGCTCCTTACCTGATTTCTGCCTTGAATTAGCTGCTCTTTCAGAGTGACTTGTCATTTGAACGGGAGGATCCCATACAGACGAAAGGATCGATGGACACGGGGTTCATGTCCATATATCCCTGAAGGCAGCAGGACAGATAGATTGGTTTGTTAACTAGTTATATGTGGCACTTTCCTTTATCAGCTGAGGCATAGAATACAAGAGTAAAGTTGTCTGATTGAGTTGTATAAAACGCAGATTGGGCCACAGCAAGAGTATAAAATCCAGCACTAGGCCTCTCGACCGTAATGTTGTGACATTCCAAGTGCTCATCCAGGTGCTTTTTAAAGGATGTGAGGCAACTCACTTCTACAAAGCTGTCAGTAGTCATTTGGTTCCGTAGTGTGGTGGTTATCACGTCTGGTTTGCACTCAGAACGGGGCCATTCGGCCCATCATGTTTGCACCGGGTCTCCAACTTAACCTGAGGGTCCAGCGTTCAAGTCCCTATTCGGGTGTTGATTTTCTTCCACCCTGAACGCAATTGTTTGAGATGTGCTTCAAAATAGATGAACATATGTCCTTTAACAAATTCATCACATGTAATTGACAATTTCAAGACTCGCCAGCAGCAATATCCATCCTTTGTAATAGGTGCTTCATGGCTGGAGCGGACAAAATGGGCCTCTGGTCGTCTTTTCCTGCTATCGAACTGTATGACACTAAAGTTGTGGTTCTCAGAGCAAGAGTGATATTGTTTAAAACTGAAAGGCCCACTGAGATTTGAACTCAGGATTTCCTGATTACAAGGCAGGCACTTTAACCAACTAAGCCACAGCACCACCTGAGGTGGCCAAGCAGCATTATAATTTGTATATAAAAATAAATGCAAAACACTGTGGATGTTGCAATCTGAAACAAAATGCAAAAATGCGGGAAAATCAGAGCAGGTCTGACAGCGTCTCTGGAGAGAGAGTAGACCAACGTTTCGAGGCTGGATTCTAGTTCTCTGACTCCATACATTCGCTCTATTTTCACTAAACTATCATTTGTATTTAGTAACAGTCGATGCTACTCATGCTCCTATTTCTGATATTCTTACAAACACTCACCACAGCAACAGACCGGATTATATTGACCTGGGAGTACAAGGAGGGTAGATTCACCAGCAACTTTCTGCTTTTAATAGGTTAATTAGGAGAGTGATTGCTTCTATTGTCTTCAGTATGTTGAAGTGAAGAGTGGACAGATGGAGATATCTACAGTGTTAAAACTGTTCAACTTGGGAGACTATTTCAGCCCGTCCTGAGCAATGGGAACATATCGACCAATGAAGAGCAAAGTGAAGATTAATTTATTTTTCACAGATGGCTGTCTCGAAATAGAGAAAAAATTTTATGAAAATATAGATTATTGAAGCTACGAAGTGGAGATGCCAGAGGTTTGACTAAGGTGGGCACAGTAAGAAGTCTCAACACCAGGTTAAAGTCCAACAGCTTTGTTTGGAATCACGAGCTTTCCGAGCGCTGCTCCTCCATCATCCCCGCTCACCTGCTAAACGAGCAGCGATCCGAAAGCTCGTGATACCAAATAAATCTGTTGGACTTTAACCTGGTGTTGTGAGACTACTTACTAAATCTAAAAAATCATGGCAAAGATGGACATCTGAGGATCTGTCTTGAAGAGCATCTCAAGCAATTGTGATCAGGGTGGGAGAAAAGTCAACGTTAACAGTTTGAACAACAGGTAAAGATATTGACTCCATCTTGGCCCAAAGAGGGACTTGAAACCATGACCCTCAGATTAAAAGCCAGACACTCTACCGACTGAACTATCAGAGCTCCAGTGAGTAAGCTTTATTCCTGCCTTGAACTCGCTACTGTTTCGCATTGACTTGTCATTTGAACGGTAGGATGTAAAGAAGTGCAGAGGAGCCGAGAGACTTGGGGTTCATGTCCGCAGATCCCTGAAAGTAGCAGGACAGGTAGATCTGGTGGTTCAGAAGTTTTATGGGATGCTTATCTGTATTGCCCGTGGCGTGGAATATAAGAGCACAGAGGTTATTTTGGAGCTGTATAAAACACTAGTTCGGCCACAGCGAGAGGAGAATCAAAAAAAGTAACATCACGGAGAGCAGGAGACACCCTTCGGCCCATCGAGTCTGTCCCGACAAATGGAAAACACGTGACCTCTCACCTAATACCATTTACCAGTACTTGGCCCAGAGCCTTGAATATTACGACGTGCCAAGTGCTCATCCAAAGACAGTGAGGCAACTCACCTCCAGCACCCTCCAAGTCTGCGCATTCCAGGCTGTCACCACACTCTGGGTAGAAATGTTTTTCCTCAAATCCCCTAATTCTGCTGTCCCTCATCTAGAGTGTGCAGAGTCAGGAGGAAATGGCAGGGGAATGGCAATAACTCTTGATAACATTCTGTATAAATGATCTGCAAGCAGGGACAGAGTGTAACATCACAACATTTGTGGATGATACTAAAACAGATGGGAAAGCAGGCAGAGAAGAGGATACAAGGATTCTGCAGATGGATAAAGATAGGCTGGGAGAATCTACCAAAATTTGGCAGATGGAGTTTATTGTGGACAAGCTTGAAGTTATCCATTTTGGCAGAAAAAATAGAAAGGCAAATTAGTACATAAATAAAAAGCAGATTTATAAAGCATCTGGGCAGAGGGAACTCGGTGTCTCTGTCCATGAGTCGCAGAAAGGCGATATGCAGGTGAAGCACAAAATTTAAAAAATGGCATGTTGTTATTTATTGTAGAAGGACTGGAGTATAAAAGTAGAGAAGTATTGTTGTAATTGCAGAGAGTGTTAATGACACCACATGTGGAGCATTGTGTTCAGTCGTGGCCTCCTTATTTGAGGAAGGATCTTGCGGCATTGGAGGAAGTTCAGAGGAGGTTCATCAGATTGTTTCCGGGGATGAAAGGATTGACGTATGGGGAGAGATTAAAGAGTTTGGACTTGTACTCACTGGAGGTTAGAAGATTGAGAGGGGATCTGATCGAGGGATATAAAATTTTATAAGGGATTGATAAAGTAAATGCCGACCAAATGTTTCCTCTTATGGGGCAATCTCGAACAAGCGGTCACAGGTATAGGTAGCGAGGTAGTAGATTAGAAACTGAAAAGGGGAAGAATTACTTCTCACAGAGGGTAGTGAATCGCAGCCCCATAGCACAGTGGAGTCTGAAACATTTCAAGAGGGAGGTAAACTATATCCAATTTCATAAAAAGGGAAAGAAGGACATAGGGAACAGGTCGGGAGGTGGATTTAAGACCAGGGAGAGATCAGCCATGATCTGATTGAATGGCGGAGCAGGCTCTAAGGGCTGAATTTGCCGACTTCTGTTAATCAGCGGTAAATTGGGGTATCGGAACAAAATAGCATTGGTTCCATTGGGATCGATCGCAGGACTTTCTGCGTGTTATACATATTGTGATCACCACTACACCACTGAATCAGTTAACGACCGGTGTCAGAGCATTGGAGGCAGTTCTGGATCAGTCTACAGATTGATATCTGGAATTGGCAGGTTTTCTTAAGAGGAAAGGGCGGACAGATTGGGCTTGTTTCCACTGGAATTTAGAAGAGTGAGAGGTGACTTGATTGAAGATTATAAGATCCTGACCGGTAGTGACAAGGTGTGGGTGGAATTGAGGATGAGTCTTAGCTATACTGTTGTATTCACTGTGTTCAAACATATTCACCAACGGTGTTAGAAACAGCAATTAAAGTGGATTCTCTTCCAATAAAGGTATATTTGTAATTGAAATGTGACTGCAAAAAATCAACATGGTCCAACCTAACATGCAGAGCCTCAATGCATTGGGAACACTTCATAATCGCATTCAGCCACAAATGCCTGGATTGAACATGACTCCATCACACTTCCAGGCAGCGCATTCCAGAAACCAACGACTGGCTGTGTCAAAAAGCTTGCCCTGTCAAATGGTGAAGCATTTAGTTGAGCTTTTGAAAGGTCATAGCATTCAAGGCTGCGGAGTAAGTGCTGGAAAACGTGATGAGAGTGGATAAAAAATAATACTGCGGACGGTGCAAATCTGAAACAGAAACAGGAAATGCTGAATAAACTCAGGGGGTCCGAGAGCCTCCGTGGAGGAACAGAGATAACATTACCACTAATATAGGGAAGTAACCCATCTGCCTGACCAGCATTTGATCCTCCTGGCCATGGAGAGTTTATTTTTTGCTTGCTGGCAATTCAATGACGTCTAACAGTTGAGAGCAGACTGGGAATGACTATTCTTTACATATTTAGTGAATAAACACAATAAGTGACAAGCATCAGGGCAGCTCAGAGATTCAAACTCAGGATTACCTATTTACTAAACGGCTGCTTAACCAACTAAGCCCCAGCACGAAAGGAGCAATCGAGAGTGCCGATGGGCTGAAGGGCCTCATTCTGTGCTGTACTACTCGATGATTCGATGATTCTCTAAAATTACTTCCTGTTGGCGGTGGGAGAGTGCGATGCCATCCAAATTGAAAACAGGAATGTGAATTGGGTGGAAGAGCAGTTTTAGACTCCTACAGTTGTAGAGCACAAAAATAGCACCTTATCCCATCATACCTGCGGCAGCCATCAAGCACCTGTCAATGCAGTCAGAACGTTAACTCTCTTTCTCTCTCCACAGACGCTCCTGGAACAGTGGAGTGCATTCAGTGTATTTATTTCAGATTCCCAGCATCTGCAGTATGTTGCTTCGATCAATTCTCATCCCATTTCCCAGCATTTGGGCGGCAGTCTTGTACGCTATGATCTTTCCAAAGCTCATCCAAATGCTCCTTCATTCGTGAAAACAAAAGCATATTTTACACAGAGAGTGTTGGGGTCTGGAATGTGCTGCCGGGAAGTGAGGTGGAGGCAGGTTCAAGGGGGCAATAGCTGATTATTTGAAATGAAACAATGTGCAGGGGTTGGGGGAAAGGGGAGGGGAATAGCACTAGGTCATAATGCTCGTTTGGAGAGCTAGTGTAGATGTGATGGCCTGAATGGCCACCTTCTGCAACATAACACTTCTGTGATTCTGTGAATTCCATCAGAGGCAGATTGTAACTTGACGCTTTCATTTTGTGAAAATTCATCTCGCTCCTTAATTAATCTTATCGTTAAAAACATGAGAGGTCAATGCAGAAACCGGGGAGGCGGCAGGGAAGGGCGGGAGGTGAAGGATTGCGGATGGGTTGTGGGTGGCGAGGCGTGCTGGAACCAGTTATCACATCACACGCCACTGGGAAAGAGGGAGTTTGTCATTTCAGTGTGTAGATTTATGAGGAGAATCCAAAGTGCGGGACTGATGGAAACATTGTGTAGAGGGTGGATTTGTCAGCGAGGAAATAGAACAAGATAAGGAGTATGTACTCTATCCTTTCCTTCTCCATGAACAATATGCTTTGTCCGCACAGCGGACAAGAAACAATATTTTTCACGATATACTACTACATGTGACAATAATAAATCAAATCCAATCCAATCGAAGTCTGTTGTGAGAAACTGAAGGTTGCTGTGTGAATTGTGTTCCACGGTGGCCGGATAACTGAGTCAGTGAATCATCAGTCTTTCCAACTGAAGGTCCAATGGCCATGTTCCCAATCCGGCGTGGCTCAGCGTGTTTAGGTGTGGTGAAGAGATCTGCACCCAACAATCTTCCTGACGACCACCATGCCATCTTCCCTTCTCGCTGCAGTCCAATCCTTCATTCGTTCAGAAAGGTCAAATACATTTTCGTTATTTAAAACATGCCTTCCTGAGTTGCATCTTGGTTGGTCCCGTGATTCTAATTTTTCAGACTCGGGGAAGATGTGTTTTTCACATTGAGCCCCGTTTGCACATCAATAATTCACTCATCATTGGTTTGTGCTCAACTCCATAGAAACAAGTATGATTGCGGTTGCTTCCAAATTAACCAATTAAAACGTGGGATGCTGCTGATGCATTTGAACACCTTATACTCCCAGGTCAAAGCACACCTTTGATTGGATTTGATTTGATTTAATATTGTCACATATATTGATATACAGTGAAAAGTATTGTTTCTTGCATGTTATACAGACAAAGCATACCGTCCATAGAGAAGGAAAGGAGAGGGTAGAGAATGTAATGTTACAGTCATAGCTAGTGTGATCATAGAGAAAGATCAAGTCAATGCAAGGTAAGTCCATTCAAAAGTTTGATGGCAGCTCGAGAGAAGCTGTTCTTGAGTCGGTTGGTACATGACCTCAGATTTTTGTATCTTTTTCCTGATGGAAGAAGGTGGAAGATATAATATCCGGGGTCCGTGGGGTCCATGGGTCCTTAATTATGCTGGCTGCTTTGCCGAGGTAGCGGCAAGTGTCGACAGAGTAAATGGATTGGAGGCTGGTTTGCGTGCTGGATTATGCTACATTCACGATCTTTTGTAGTTTTTTGCGGTGTTAGGAGGAGCAGGAGCCACTCCAAGCTGTGATACGACCAGAAATAATGCTTTCTATGGTGCATCTGAAAAAGTTGTTGACAGTCATAGCTGACATGCCAAATGTCCTCAGTCTTCTGGGAAAGTAGAGGCGTTGGTGGGCTTTCTTAATTATAGTGTCGGCATGTGGGGACCAGGCCAGGTTGTTGGTGTCCTGGACACCAAAAACCTGAAGCTTTCGACCATTTCTACTTTGTCCCAGTTGACGTAGACAGGGACATGTTCTCACTACGCTTCCTGTTTGCTGCTGTCCTGAGTGTCTTTGAGAATATCAGACATATGTTTTGGAGGGGCATCTACTGAGCTTCATGGCCTTCTGGCTCAGATCAAGCGTCAGATCAAGCCCAAGGTCAGGAGCAATGCCTTATCTTGTCAGCTTGGATCTTGTTTTTCTCTCTTCTGGGGACCATGAAATGGATTAAATTTGAATTTGAATTAGGTTTTGGAACAAGCAAGGAGATGGAATAAGGATTTGCCCAGTCCACTCTGCACAGTTGCTTTGTAACATTAGGGTGGAGTAAAATTTAATAGACTTCCTGATCTTCATGACTTCTCCAACATTCACTGTGCATGGCTCACCTTCTCTCTCAATTATCCATGTGTGCTGACGGAGCTGCGAGAAATCTCCAGCTCTGCCTTGAAAATAAAGAGTGCGAATCCACAGTTCTCCCGTGTCCAGAATTCAGATGATGCACAAGCCTCTGAGTGAACAGGTGTTGAACGGAATGTCTGACCCTGTTCACTTCATTTTGTCACAAAAAAGCAATGTTTTTTTGGCTTGGAAATTCAATGATTTCTAAAAGGCCGGAATATATTGAGAATTCCTGTTTCGTGCGTTTGGGGAATAAATAATGAACTCCAGTAAGGAAGGGAGATCAAGGCAGTACTGAGATTCCAACCCAGGATCTCCTGTTTATTTGAAAGGCGAGTTCATTTATAATTTGAGTGTAATGATATAAGCAGCTTACTGCAGATGCTGGAATCTGACACAAAAAGGAAAAATGAAAATCGCAGCAGGTCTGATGGCATCTGTGGGGAGGGAACAGAAAGTTACGTCTTGGATAGCGACGGGGCTGAGGAACAGTCATCTAGACACAAGACCACATTAAGCTGATCTTCCTCTTCACCCTAGCTATGACTGTAACACTACATTATGCACTCTCTCCTTTCCTTCTCTACGAATGGGATGCTTTGTCTGTATTGCGCGCAAAAAACAATACTTTCACGGTGTAACATACTTAATGACCCATACATGTGACAATAACAAATTAAATGAAATTAAAAACCGTTCAGAATCTCATAAACATTCATCAAGTCTAAAGATGTGCGGGTTAAGTGGATTGGCCATGCTAAATTGACCCTCGTGCCAGGGGGATGAGCAGGATAAATATGTGGAGTTACGAGAAAAAGTCCTGTGTGGTATTGCCATGGGTGCAGACTCGATGGACCGAATGGCCTCCTTCTGCACTGTCGGGATTCTATGGTGTTATGATTTACTCCTCAATTCCCGAAACTCCAGCGGAAACAAGCCCAGTCTGTTCAGTCTATCTTCATAGGACAACGCGCTGATTCCAGGTATCAATCTTGTAAACCATCTTTGACTTGCCTCCAGCACTTTAGCACATGTGTGGTTCCAGTGTGTAATAGTTATCACGTCCGCTTTATACACCGAAGTTGCTGCATTACAGCCCGAGTAAAACCAATGCTGTTTTGTTCCTGTACAGTAAGAGTTTTAACAACACCAGGTGCAAGTCCAACAGCTTTATTTGGTAGCAAATACCATCAGCTTTCGGAGCGCTGCTCCTTCGTCAGATGGAGTGGAAATGTTCTCTCAAACAGGGCAGAGGCACAAAATCAAGTTAAAGAATACTGATTAGAATGCGAATCCCGACAGCCAACCAGATCTTAAAGATACAGACAATGAGGGTGGAGGGAGCATTCAGCCCAGGTTAAAGAGATGTGTATTGTCTCCAGGCAGGACAGCCTGTTGGATTTATGTCACATTATCAGTAACCCCAACAGCTTGCCTCCTGGACTTGCGGGCTATCCTGTCTGGAGACAATACACATCTCTTTAACCTGTGCTTAATGCTCCCTCCACCCTCATTGTCTGTATCTTTAAGATCTGGTTTGCTGTAGGGATTCGTATTCTAATCAGTATTCTGTAACTTGATGTTGTGTCTCTGTGCCCTGTTTGAGAGCACATTTCCACTCCATCTGACGAAGGAGCAGCGCTCCGAAAGCAAATGGTATTTGCTACCAAATAAACCTGTTGGATTTTAATCTGGTGTTGTTAAAACTCTTACTGTGTTCACCCCAGTCCAACGCCGGCATCTCCACATCTTGTTCCTAGCCAAAGCTACATACAGTATTCAATATGTGGTCTCATACTTTTAGCACTGCTGCCTCACAGTACCAGAGACCCGGGTTCATTCCCAGTACTGAGTGATTGTCTGTGTGGAGGCTGCACGTTCTATCCGTGTCGGCGTAGGTTTTGTCCGCGTGCTCCAGTTTCCTCTCACACTCCAAAGATGTGGAGGTTAGGTGGATTGGCCGTGCTGAATGGCCCTTAGTGTCCAAAGATGTATATTTTTGGTGGAGGCGCCATGGTTAAATGCGTTGTGATGGGCTGGATGGCAGAGTCTGGGTGGGATGCTCTTTTCGATGGTCAGCACAGACCGTCTTCAATGACTTGTGCCCCCACCACATTCCAGGCTTCGCAATCCAGACCGCAACTACTCAGTGCGTGAAACGATTTTCTCATAAATGAAGAGGCATTGAGATGAGCTCTGAAAACAACAGAGCGTACAAGGCTGCGGACTAAGTGCTGGAAAATGGGATCAGAGACGATAAAAGTAAAATACTGCGGATGCTGGAAACTTGTAATGAAAACAGAAAATGCTGAATAAACGCAGGAGGTCCGGCAGCATCTGTGGAGAGAGGAAAAGAGTTAAACATTTGACAGGATATGTTCTTGATGGCTGGAGCAGACACGATGGATCGAAAGGGCACGTTTTGTGCAGTAAAATTGTACGATTTTGAAACAGCTGGCCCTCAGAGCAATGGTGATTTAGTTTAAAAGTAACAACTTGAAATGTATAAAAACGCACCACGGAAATTTGATCTTTGAAACTTTTGTTTATGAGACATGTTTGTGCTGTTAACTTGTCGCACTTTGAAAAAATCAAGACCCCCTCAATCTTATCTGCTCCAGATCACCGTGAGAGAGCGGATAGGTCAACTGAGAAAAAGGTCATTTGGTCTGAAGCCTGGATAGCTCAGTTGGAAGAGCATCAGACGTTTAATGTGGGTGTCCTGGGTTCAATTCCTGTTCATGCGTTGCTTTTCTTCCAGCCTGAATGCAGTTGTTTGAGATGTGTTTCAAAATCGATGAACAGATGTCCTTTAACAAATTCCTCACACGCAATTGACAATTCCAAGAGTCGCCAGCAGCAACATTCATCCATTTTAATAGGTGCTTGAAAGCCGCCGCAGACCGGGGCTTTTCTTTCCTGCTTTAGAACTGTATGACGGTAAAGTTGTGGGTTCTAAGACAAAGAGTGATTTTGTTTCAAAAATGCAAAATATATAAAGGCAACACTGAGAGTTGAATTCAGGATCTCCTGTGCGCTCGGCAGGTACTTTAACCAGCGAAGCCACGGCATCATTGGACAATTTGAACCAACGTTATAATTTGTATATAAAGATAAATGCGTGGAACAAATGTGCGCAGAACATTAATTCGAGCTTGTCCCGTTAGCACAATATGTCACTCATTATTGGTCTGTGCTCAACACAATAGCACCAAGAATTATGCAGATTGCGCTCCTAATTAACCAATGAAAAAGTGGAATGCCACAGGAGGATTTGTTCTCCTTGCGCTCCCAGGTCAATATAATCCTGTTTGTTGCTCTGCTCAGTGTCTGTGTGAATATCAGAATTAGGAGCAGGAGCAGCATCTACTGAGCTTCATGGCCTTTAGGCTCAGGTCTCGCACAATATCTGGTGCCATGTCTTTTCTTGGCAGCTTGAATCTTGTTTGTCCCTCTTGTGGGGACCATGAATTGAATTCAATTTTAATTAGTTTTTGCAGCAAGCACAGAGAGCATTAAGGGTTTGACCGGTCCACTCTGCCGCATTGTCCTTGTAACTTTAAGTATGGATTTTAAAAAATCATCCGCATGGATTCTCCAACATTCACTCTGTTCATGGCTCACCTTCCATCTGAATTTTCCGTTTGTGCTGGGAGAGCACTGGGAAATCTCCATCTCTGTCTTCAATATGAACAGCGGGAATTCACAATTCTCCCGTGTCCCGAATTCAAACGGTTCACAAGCCTTTGGATGAAGAGACTTTGAACGGAAAGACGAACCATCTTGAGTTAACTTTTCCTTGTTGGGAATTGAATGATTTCAAAGAGACCGGTGCAAAGAGGGTATTGCTGTTCGTCACTCATTCAGTGGATAAACACAACGTCCAGTATGGAACACAGATCAAGGCACCACTGAGTTCTCAGAATCTCTTCTTTACGAGGCAAGCGCTTTTAACAAATAAACCACGGCATCAAAAAATAAGCTGGGTCAAAGTTATAATTTATTAATGAAGATAAAAGGAAATTACTGTGGATGCTGGAATCCGAAACATGAACAGAAAATGCTGGAAAATCTCAGCATGTCTGACAGTATCTGTGGGGAGAGATTAGAGCCAATGTTTGGAGTTCAGATGACGAAGGTTCCACCGAAGGGTCATCCCCGAAGTTTCAAACAGTGCCCCCTGGTTCCGGCCTCACCCACAAGAGGAAAACATCCTTTCCACGGCCACCTTGTTAAGAACAGGATCTTATAACGTTCAGTCAAGTCACACCTCACTCTCCTAAATACCGTGCTGGAGCCGCATGCGCAGAGCCGGAATCACTGTGCTTGAAGCCGCATGCGCAATGTCGAGTGCCAGACAGGAGTGTGTGCATGCGCTGTTCCCGTGAGGATTTCGAGTTCATCTGCCTGAAGATAGGGGGCGCAGGAAAAAGTAGGGACCCCATTAGCTGTCGAGTTCCCATCAAATCGACGGTTTTGTGATGGGGTTTACTTTAATTTGCTCACTTCCATTTCTTTTAACTATCTTGAGATTTTTTGTTTTTTCTACTGTGCCGGTTAATCGGAAACACTTTTTCAGAACCTTTCCAATCCCCTTGTTTCCCATGATGAATTCCCCACTCTCTCCCTCTAACACACATTGCTTTCATTTACTCTCTTCCTGCTTAATATACGTGTTGAAGCTTTTACTGTCTGTTTTATAATTGATAGCCTTGACTCTTTTCTCTTATTGTACAATTCTTCCACTTTGAATTATTGCTCCAGATCCTTTGCTGAACTGTAAAACCAATCTAATATTTTGTGCTGCCATTAATGTTTGCAACACTGGAAATATACTTCTTTCTATTTCACACCGCAGCTGGAATGGCATGCCGCGCCTGCGTATTGAAGGAGGACAAGGGGCATGTGGCAGTCCATGTATGGTCGTTCCTTTGCGCAGTGCAGAAACATCGTTGGGGCCTCAGACCCGCCCCTGCCGCGATCACTGTGGCATCACGTGCTCTGTGGAGTCATCAGGGAGGCGTGGCCTGCAGTCACCAGTAGGTCGGGCCCAGCCATCATCAGTTGGCGGGTTTGTGTCACAATCAGGTTGCGGCTCTGTGACGTCATCCGGCATTGAGGAGGCGGGAAAACCCGCTATCAGGGACGAGCGCCCGCGCAGTTGTCTGGGGGCGGGACCCAGGTCTCATGAAGGGATGGCCTGTGCCGGGTCGGTAGGCGGAGCCTGTCTCGGGCTCATGTCGGGAATAACAGAGGGAAAGGCGGCTGACGGAGGCATCACACAGAACCAGTTCATCGGCTGGGGGAAGCATCACACATAACCAGCTCATGGGCTGTGGGAGGCATAACACAGAACCAGCTCATCGGCTGTGGGAGGCATCACACAGAACCAGCTCATCAGAAGTGGGAGGCTTCACACAGAACCATCACATCAGCTGAGGGAGACATCACACAGAACCAGCTCATCGGCTGAGGGAGGCTTCACAGAGAACCAGCTCATCGGCTGAGGGAGACATCACACAGAAACAGCTCATCGGCTGAGTGAGGCATCACATAGATCCAGCTCATCGGCTGAGGGGGCATCGCACAGAACTAGCTCATCAGCTAAGGGAGGCATCATAAAGAACCAGCACATGGGGCTGTGAGAGCCATAACACAGAACCAGCTCATCGGCTGAGGGAGGCATCTCACAGAACCAGTTCATCGGCTGAGGGTGACATTACACAGAACCAGCTCATCGGCAGGGTGAGGCATCACACAGAATCAGCTCATCTGCTGGGTGAGGCATCACAAAGAACCAGCTCATTGGCTGAGAGAGGCATCACACAGAACCAGCAGATTGGCTGAGGGAGGTATCACACAGCCAGTTCTTCGGCAATGGGAGGCATCACAGGGAACCAGCTCATCGGCTGAGGGAGGCGTCACACAGAAACAGCTCATCGGCTGAGGGAGGCAACACACAGAACCAGCTCATTGGCTGAGGCAGGCATCACACAGAACCAATTTATCGGCTACTGGAGGCATCACACAGAACCAGCTCATCGGCTGTGGGAGGCATCACACAGCACCTGCTCACTGGCTGTGGGAGGCATCACACAGAACCAGCTCATCGGCAGTGGCAGGCATCACACAGAACCAGCTCATTGGCTGAGTGACGCATCACACAGAACCAGCTTATCGGCTGTGGGAGGCATCACACAGAACCAGCTCATCGGCAGTGGGAGGCACCACACAGATCCAGGTCATCGGCTGAGGGAGACATCACACAGAACCAGCACATCAGCTCAGGGAGGTATCACACAGAATCAGCTCATCGGCTGAGTGAGGCATCACACAGCACCAGCTGATCGTCTATGGGAGGCATCACACAGAACCAGCACATCGGCTGAGGGAGGCATCACACAGCACCAGCTCATCGGTTGAGGGAGGCAACACACAGAACCAGATCATTGGCTGAAGCAGGCATCACACAGAAACAAGTCATCGGCTGAGGGAGACATTACAGCGAACCAGCTCATCGGCAGCGTGAGGCATCACACAGAGTCAGCTCATCGGCTGGGTGAGGCATCACAAAGTACCAGCTCATTGGCTGAGGGGGGCATCACACAGACCCAGCAGATTGGCTGAGGGGGACATCACACATAACCAATTCATCGGCAGTGGCAGGCATCACACAGAACCAGCTCATTGGCTGAGTGACGCATCACACAGTACCAGCTCATTGGCTGAGGGGGGCATCACACAGACCCAGCAGATTGGCTGAGGGGGGCATCACACAGAACCAATTCATCGGCTGAGGGAGATATCACATAGAACCAGCTCATCGGCTGAGTGAGGCATCACACAGAAACAGCTCATAGGCTGAGGGAGGCATCACAAAGAACCAGCACATCGGCTGAGGGAGGCGTCACACAGAAGCAGCTCATCGGCTGTGGTCGGTATCACACAGAACCAGGTCATCGGCTGTGGGAGGCATCACACAGAACCAGCTCATCTGCTGAGGGAGGCACCACACAGGACCAGCTCATCGGCTGAGGGAGGTAACACACAGAACCAGCTCATTGGCTGAGGCAGGCATCACACAAAATCAATTCATCGGCTACTGGAGGCATCACACAGAACCAGCTCATCGACTGTGGGAGGCATCACACAGCACCAGCTCATTGGCTGTGGGAGGCATCACACAGAACCAGCTCATCGGCATTGGGAGGCACCACACAGATCCAGGTCACCGGCTGAGGGAGGCACCACACAGAACCAGCACATCGACTGAGGAAAACATAACACACAACTAGCTCATCGGCAGTGGGAGGGCTCAAACAGAACCACCTCATCGACTGTGGGAGGCATCGCACATATCGAGCTCATCGGCTGAGTGAGTCATCAGACAGAAACAGATCATCGGCTGAGGGAGGCATGACGCAGAATTAGCTGATCGGCTGAGGGAGGAATCACACAGATTCAGCAGATAGTCTGAGGGAGGCATCACGCAGAATCAGCTCATTGGCTGAGCGAGGCATCACACAGAACCAGCTCATCGGCTGAGGGAGGCACCACACAGAACCAGCTCATCGGCTGAGGGAAGCAACACGCAGTCCCAGATCATCGGCTGAAACAGGCATCACACAGAACCAATTGATCGAATGCGGGAGGCAATACACAGAACCAGCTCATCGGCTGCGTGACGCATCACACAGAACTAGCTCATCGGCTGTGGGAAGCATCACACAGAACCAGTTCATCGGCTGAGTGAGGCATCACACAGCACCAGCTGATCGTCTATGGGAGGCATCACACAGAGCCAGCTCATCGGCTGAGTGACGCATCATACAGAACTAGCTCATCGGCTGTGGGAAGCATCACACAGAACCAGCTCATCGGCTGAGTGAGGCATCACACAGCACCAGCTGATCGACTATGGGAGGCATCACACAGAACCAGGACATCGGCTGAGGGAAACATAACACATAACTAGCTCATCGGCAGCGAGAGGCATCAAACAGAACCACCTCATCGGCTGTGGAAGGCATCGCACTGAACCAGCTCATCGGCTGAGTGAGGCGTCACGCTGAATTAGCTCATCGGCTGAGGGAGACATCACACAGAATCAGCAGATCGACTGAGGAAGGCATGTCGCAGAACCAGCTCATCGGCTGTGTGAGGCATCACACAGAACCAGGTCATCGACTGAGGGAGGCATCAGGCAGAATTAGCTGATCGGCTGAGTGAGGCATCACACAGATCCAACTCATCGGCTGAGTGGGGCATCACACAGAATCAGGGGTACATGTTCATAGATCCTTGAAAGTGGAGTCACAGGTGGAAAGAATGGTGAAGAAGGCATTCGGCATATTTGTTTCATCGGTCAGAACATTGAATACAGGAGTTGGGACGTCTTGTTGAAGTTGTACGAGACATTGGTGAGGCCACACTTGGAATACTGTGTGCAATTCTGGTCACCCTATTATAGAAACAATATTATTAAACTCGAAAGAGTGCAGAAAAGATTTACCAAGATGCATTCGCGACTTGATGGATTGAGTTATAAGGAGAGGCTGAATAGACTGAAACGTTTTTCTCTGGAGCGTAGGAGGCTGAGGGGAGACCTTATAGAGGTCCATAAAATAATGAGGGGCATCGACAATTTCGATCGTCAATATCTTTTCCCAAAGGCAGTGGAGTCTAAAACTAGAGGGCATAGGTTTAAGGTGATACAAAAGTGTCCAGACGGGGAGTTTTTTCACACAGAGGGTGGTGAGTGTCTGGAACAAGCTGCCAGATTTCGTAGTAAAGGCGGGTACATTTTATCATTTAAAAAGCATTTAGACAGTTACATGAGTACCATGGTACAGAGGGATGTGGGCCAAATGAGGGCAATTGGGATTAGTTTAGGCATTTTAAAAGAAAAATAGGGGCGGCATGAACAAGTTGGGCCGAAAGGCCTGTTTCGATGCTGTAAACCTCTATGACTATGTCTCGATCATCGGCTGAGGAAGACATCACACAGAACCAGCACAACAAAGAACAAAGAACAAAGAAAATACAGCACAGGAACAGGCCCTTCGGCCCTCCAAGCCCGCGTCACTCCCTGGTCCAAACTAGACCATACTTTTGTATCCCTCCATTCCCACTCCGTTCATGTGGCTATCGAGATGAGCCTTAAACGTTTCTAGTGTGTCCGCCTGCACCACCTTGCCCGGCAGCGCATTCCAAGACCCCACCACCCTCTGTGTAAAATATGTCCTTCTGATATCCGTGTTAAACCTCCCCCCACGCCCCCCCCCCCACTCACCTTGAACCTATGACCCCTCGTGAACGTCACCACTGGCCTGGGAAGCCATTAATTTCCCGGTTTATCCTTCCTACCCTTCTTAAATACCGGGACCACATTAGCTATCCTGCAATCCTCTGGGACCTCACCTGTGTCCAGTGACGAGAAAAAGATTGGCGTCAGAGGCCGAGCGATTTCATCTCTCGTGTCCCTGAGCAGCCTTGGATAGATTCCATCAGGCCCTGGGGATTTGTCAGTCTTTGTATTCCCTAAAAAACCTGACACTTCCTCCCTTGTACTGGAGATTTTCACTTTCGGTCAACACTTCCCTCCGAGACACTCACAGTCAACATATCCCTCTCCTTTGAGAATTCCGACGCAAAGTATTCATTTACGATCTCCCCCACTTCTTTGGGCTCTAAGCATAATTCCCCACTTTTGTCCCTGATAGGTCCGATTTTTTTTCCCTGTCAACCCTTCTGTTCCAAACATTCTCCTTAATCCTGTCTGCCAAGGACATTTCGTGACAGTTTTTCCCCATCTAATTCCTCGTTTGATTTCTTTCCTACTTTCTTTGAATTCCTTCAGATCTCCCTCCATTTTTAGCTGCCTGGATCTAACGTATTCCTCTCTTTTCTTTTTGACCAATCCCTCAATTTCACTGGTTATCCACGGTTCTCGAATCCTACCCTTCCGATCCTTTTTTACAGGCACATGCCTATCCTGCAGCCCGAACAACTGTTCCTTAAAATACTCCCACATGCCAGATATGGATTTACCCTGAAACAACCTCTCCCAATCAACAGCTGCCAATTTCTGCCTACTCCCACTAAAGTTAGCCTTCCCCCAATCTAACATCTTACCCTGTGGGAGACGACTCATCCTTTTCCATCGCTATCCTAAAGCTGACAGAAATGTGCTCACTATTTGCCACATGTACCCCACCCGAAACTTTGAAGACCTGACCGGGCTCATTCCCCAGTACGAGGTCCAGAATAGACCCTTTCAAGTCGGGCTATCTACATATTGTTCGAAAGAACCTTCCTATACGCATTTTACAATTTCCTCCCCATTCAAACTCCCAGCCCTACGCGATTTCCAGTCTATACCAGGGAAATTGAAGTCTCCCACTACATCAACCCTATTTTTCCTGCACCTATCCATTATTTCCTGACATATCCGTTCTTCCACTTCCCTTGGGCTCTTGGGGGCGTGTAGTATACGCCCAACATAGTGACTGCGCCCTTCCTGTTTCTAAGCTCCACCCACAGTGACTCGTTACACGACCCCTCTGAATTCTCCCCCCTCTGCACCGCTGTAATATGCTCTCTAACTAATACTGCTAATCCGCCACCTCTTTTGGCCCCTCCTCTGTCTCGCCTAAGACACTTGCACCCCGGAATATTCAGTTGCCAGTCCTGTCCCTCTTTCAACCAAGAATCTGTCACCACAACCACATCCAAATTTCTCGTAAGCATTAAGGCCCTAAGTTCGTCTGTCGTACCTGCAACGCTCCTTGCATTGAAATCGATGCACTCCAGACCTCCAGGCCCAGTGAGGTCATCGTTCCCCAGAGTGCTCTTCTTCTTTGCCAGCCTTGTCCTGGCCCCAAGCTCGTCCCCAGCCTCTACACTTGTAGACGAAATTCTTTGATCCCCTCCCCCCTGCCATATTAGTTTAAACCCACCCGAACTGCACTTGCAAAACTCGCAGCCAGGATATTCGTGCCCTTCCAATTTAGTTGTGACCCGTCCTTCATGTACAGGTGCCCTCCTCTCTTGAAAACCTCCCACTGATCAAGGAATATGATGCCCTTCCTTGTGGACCAGTCCTTAAGCCAAGCGTTCAATTGTACTATCTCCCTATTCGTAGCTTCACTGGCCCTAGGCATTGGGAGCAGCCCAGAGATTGCCACCCTGTAGGCCCTACCTTTTAGCCTATTTCCCAACTCCGTGAAGTGCTCTCACAGGATTCCCCTGTTCTTCATATTAACGTCATTTGCACCAATGTGGACATTGAGATCCGTTTCTTTATCCTCCCCTGTTAATATGCCTCCTATCCGCTCGGAGACATCCAGTACCCCAGCACCAGGTAGGCAGACTACCATCCTGGAGTCCTGTTCGCACCCACAGATTCGCCTGTCCGTGCCTCTAACCGATGCGTCCCCCACCACTATTGCTCTCCTCATCCCTCTCATTCCTTAGCGGGCCACAGAGCCTGACTGTGTGCCGCTGACCTGGTCACTGTGGCTTCCACCTGAAGAATCATCCTCCCCCACACTATCCAAAACAATATACTTGTTTTGGAGGGGGACAACCACAGGCGACCCCACCGCTAATTGCTCACTCCCCTCCCCTCTCACACCTGTCGCTGAGCCATTCCTATTATGAGAGACAGCCACTGGGATACTATCTGGTACGTTTCCCTTATGACCTTTACTCCTCCTAACTGTGACCCACGTGTCTTCCCCCTGAGGCCCTGGTGTAACTACTTGCCTATAACTCATGGTTATTTGTCTCTGATTCTCCCTGACTAGACGATGGTCATCAAGCCGCTGCTCCAGTTCCCTGACGCGGTCCCTCAGGAGCTGCAGTTCCACGCAACTGGTGCAAATCTGAACCTCCGGGCGGCTAGGTGTTTCTAGAACTCACACATCTCACACCGAAAGCAACAAACTGGCCTATCACTCATAGCTACCCTTTTCTTTCATAGAAATGGAAAAGAAAAACCGACCCCGCTTCACCCTTTCCCCCGAAGCCCTGTGAGACAAAGCCCTTACAGCTCAAACTCTCGTCCCTGCTCACTCCCCTGCGTGCTCCCGACGCTGCCCGCTCAAAAGAGCTGCCTGCTTTGAAACCCTCCAAAAACCTTCCCAGGCTTCTCCTGGGCGTACATCCGGTTTTGGAAAAAAAAGCCCTCCGATTTTTAGCACAAATTTAACTGAAAAATAAATAAATAAATCAAATGCAGAAACACAGTCCCTTACCCTCAGCCTGCTCCTGTGGAACAATGAGGCTGAAACCTCCAAGGTAAGCCCTTTTTAACCCGTCCAGAAACCTTCCCTGGCTTCTTCTGAGCCTACTTCCGGTTTTGGATGCCTCCCTCATCGGCTGAGGGAGGCATCACACAGAACCAGCGCATCGGCTGAGGGAGGCATCACACAGACGGATCTCATCAGCTACCAGGGGATTCAGGCAGGAGGGTGGGAACCGGAGCAGCAGTTCAGTGGGGTTTTTTGGGGGGCTCAGGTGCAGAGCTCCTTAAAATGCCACAGACAGGAGCAGAAATAGTCAAGAAGGCCAAAGCAATGCTGCCCCTTATATCTAAAGGGCGGGAGTATAGGGATGCAGATGTTATGCTGCAGTTCTACAAAACCCTAGTAAGATCTCACTTAGAATACTGTGAGCAGGTATGGACAGGATACCTTAGGAAGGATGTCTCCACCTGGAGGGAGTTACAATCAGTATTAATGACTTGGAAACAGGGACAGAAGACACTGTAGCCAAATTTTAATGACACAAAAAACGGTGGGAAAGTAAGTTGCAATGAAGAAATAAGAACCTTACAAACGGATATAGATAGGTTTCGAGAATGCGCCAAAATGTGACAGATAGAGTTTAAAATGGATAAGTGTGAGGTCCTGAATTTTGGACAGAAATGTGGGAAGGCGACTTATTATCTAAATGGGGAGAGATTTCGGGGTGCTCCGGTGCAGAGGGATTTGGGTGTCCTCGTTCGTGAGTCACAGAAAGCTCGCATGCAGGTACAGCAGATAATAAATAAGGCTATTGGAATGATGGTATTGATAGCTAAAGGAATAGAATATAAAGATAACGAAGTACTGTTGCAACTATACAAGGCACTGGTGAGGCCGCACCTGGAGTATTGTGCACAGTATTGGTCCCCTTATTTGAGAAATGATGTTGTGGTATTAGAGGCAGTTCAGAGGAGTTTCACTCGATTGGTTCAAGAGATGAGGGCCTTGTTGTACGAAGAGAGATTGAACTGTTTAGGTCAATACTCTAAAACTCAGAAGAATGAAGGGAGATCAAATTGAGGTATACAAGATGATGATAGGTATGGATAAAGTCGACGTGGAGCGGATGCTTCGGTTGGTGGGACATCCTAGGACGAGCAGTCATAGTCATGGGATGAGGGGTGGCAAATTTAAAACAGAGTTGAGGAGAAACTACTTCCCCCAAAGGGTTATGAATCTGTGGAATTCGCGAAACCAAAGTGTGATGGATTCTGGGACATTGAGTAAATTAAAGGAGGAGTTAAAAAGATTGTTAATTGGTAATGGGTTGAAGGGTTATGGGGAGAAGGCAGGAAAATGGGGATGAGGAGAATATCAGCCATGGTCGAATGGCGGAGCGGACTCGATGGTCCGAATGGCCTAATTTTCCTCCGATATATTATGAACTTATGGACACAGGTAGACAAGAATGATACCTGGATTTCAGGGGTTAAGTTAAACGGAGAGATTAGACAAATTAGGCCTTTATTCTCTCAAAATCAAAATAGGTTTGAGGGGTAATCCAATAGAAATCTGCAAAATATTTACCGGGAAGGACAGGGTGGATAAGGAGAAACTGTTTCCACTAGTTGGGGCCAAGCCATTCTGGAGAGTTGTTAGAAAACACTTCTACACATAGAGTGTGTTGGAGGTTTGCAACTCTCTTCCTCAAACGCCGTTGGATGGTAGTTCTGTTGTAAGGTTTCAGTCTGAGATAGACACATTTTTATTGAGCAGGGGTATGAGCGATATGGGCCGAGGGCAGGTACATGGGCTCAGGCCACAGATCAGCCATGATCTTACTGAATGGCGGAGCGGGCTCGAGGGGCTGAATGGCCAATTCGTCTTATTATGTTCCTATGTTCCTGGATGGTGCTCATCGGCTAAGGGAGGGATCGCGCAGAAATAGCTCATCTGCTACAGGAGGAATCGCGCAGAAGGCGCTCATCGACTACGGGAGGAATCACGCAGAAGGAGCTCATTGGCTACAGGAGGAATCGCGCAGATGGTGTTCATCGACTACGGGAGGAATCACACAGAAGGAGCTCCTCGGCTACAGGAGAAATCGCGCAGGCAGTGCTCATCGGCTACAGGAGGAATCACGCAGAGGGTGCTCCTTGGTTACGGGAGGAATCACGCAGTGGGTGCTATTTGGTTATGAGAGGAATCACGCAGACAGTGCTATTCGGTTATGAGAGGAATCGCGCAGACGGTGCTATTCGCGTATGGGAGGAATCACGCAGACGTTGCTATTCGCTTATGGGAGGAATCACGCAGACGATGCTATTCGGTTATGGGAGGAATCATGCAGACGGTGCCCATTGGTTACAGGGGAGGTAACATGCCACTCACACTTTCTGAGTTACACAGATATATAGACAGATTCTCTATCACCCAGTCTCTCATTCATTCACACATACTCACAGTCACACACACATTCACACAGCTTCTGTCACATCACGCACACTCACCAACACAGAATAACACACAAAAATACACACACAAACACAACGTCAACTCTCACACATTCACAGAAACGAATACTCACAAACATTCACACATCTTCGTACTCACTCACATAGCACTCGGTCGAATCACATCTGCCCAAATATACTTAGACACAATCATAAACATTGATCCTCACAGTGTGACAGGCATTATAACACTCGCAAACATACACACACTTATATACTCACACACACACACACACACACACACACACACACACACACACACACACACACACACACACACACACACACACAGATAGTTACTCTGAATCTACTCTGACTCTCATTCACGTTGCCTTCCTCACACTCACAGAGACCCACATTGGCATTCACATTCACACACGTTTTCATATACACACACACAATCACTCTTATTCACACGGACACTATTACAGATTCACATGTATATTCAGTCACACTGTCTCACGCACTCATTCACACTCTCTCACACACACAGATCCTCACTCAAACAAATTCACAGACACTGTCCCTCTCACACATAAAATCACACACATTCACACAGCCTCACCATATATGCAAACTCACAATCACTCACTCTGAGAATCGCACATGCACAAATGCACTCACACTCAGACACAAACTCACAGAGTCGCAGATTGTCACACACACTGAATTGCGCTCACACTTAACTGCACACACTGAAACAGCCGTCCACTCTCATTCGCACGATCTCCAACACAAACCCTCAGTCACAAACATTCATATGCACACACTCTCACACACTCACACATGGACACAACCTATTACACATTTGCGCAAACTTACCCAATCACTCAGAATCACACCTGCACAAATACACACTCACACACAATCATCCACTCAGTCTCACCCTGTTTGCAAGCAGAGTCACACTCACTGTCAACTAACACAGCCTCTCACTCTCACTCTCATAGTCTCTTACACAGACCACTCTGTCACACTCACAAACTCAATGTATTTTCACATGCTCACACACATCCACACATCCTTACAATTTTACTCAAAATGTTGCAAGCACGATCACAATCACACACACAATAACTCACTTCCTGCAACACACACACTAGCACACATACCCTTACACACTCACTTATCCACACATATTCCCAGCACACTCTCGTTTTCGCACTCTCTCTCTCTCAAATACACACACACACACATACACTCTCACAAACGTACACCAGAATCAATTTCTGATGTGCCCATATTCTTTCTGAGTCACACAGTTTCCCACTCTTATTCACACGTATTCAGATTAACCCTCACTCACACAAACGCATTTTCACGCTCACACACATTCGCACATCCTCTTTCACACTCAGGGACACTGACACAATCACACATTCTCAGAAACTCGCTCACACTGTAGCAAGCACCATCACACTCACAAACACACACACACTCACGCTCAGAATTACCTACACAGACAGACAGACAGACAGACACACGCACACACACGCACACACACCCTTATACACACGCACAGTTACTCTCACTCTCATTCAACCACCCTCTCTCACACTCACACAGACCCACATTCACACACATTCACACGGACACTATTACAGATTCCCACATATATTCTGTATCACTCACACTGTCTCACTCACTCATTCACACTCTCTCACACACATTCAGAAAGACTGTCCCTCTCAAACACACAAACAGGTTCACACAGCCTCGTGTACACATGTGTGAGAGAGACTGTGTGAATGAGAATGACAGAGACTGTCTGAAAGACAGAGAATATATGCAAATAAGTGTGTGTGGCAGGGAGTGAGTGAGAAAGTGTGTGAATGCAGCTTAGTGTGTACAAGTGTGACAGTGTGGGTGTATACAGATGTGTGTCTGTGAGAGTGCTTTGCGAATTTTTGCCACCTGCAGATATAAACACATATATTGTTTGTCAGTCACAGTCTCTCACTCTTACTCACACACTGTCTCACACACATTCACAAACACCCTCATACTCACAAGCACCCTCACACTCACAAACACCCTCACAAATACTCCCTCTCTCTCATCCCTCCCCATTCCCCCTCTCTCTTCCCTCCCCATTCCCCCTTGCCTCCTCTTTCCATCCCTCTTCCCTCCCCATTCCCCCTTGCCGCCTCCTTCCCTCCTCCTTCCCTCCCCATTCCCCTCCCTCTTCCCTCCCCATTCCCCCTCCTTCTCCCCGCCGCATTCCCCTTCCCTCTTCCTTCCCCATTCCACCTTCCCCTTCCCTCCCCATTCCCCCTCTCCCTTCACTTCCCCCTCCCCTCCTTCCCTTCCCTTTCCACCCTCCCCTGCTTCCGCCTCTCCCCCTCCACTTCTCGCCCTCTCTCTCCCTTTGTCTCTTCCCTCTCCCCCTTGCCCACTTTCCCAATCTCCCCGTCTCCCCTTCCCCCACCCCTCTCTCCGTCTCCTCCCCTCTCCTTCCCCATCCCTCTCCCCCTTTCCCCCCTCCAACTCCCCACCTGCCTCTCTCTTGCCCGTCTCCCCCTCCCTTTTCTCCCACTACCCCACTTTCCTCCTTCTACCCATGTCCCTCCTTCTTCCCTCTCCCCTCTCTCCCACCTCTTCCCGCCTCTCCACCCCCTCCTCCCTCTCCCCTACTTCCCCTTTCACCCTCCCTCTCTTCCCCCTCTCTCCCTTTTCCCCCTCCCTCTCTTCTCCCTCTCCCCTTCACACCCTCCACCCTCTCCGCCTCTCTACTCCTCCCACTTCGCCTCTCTCCCGCCACTCTTCCCACTCTCCACCATTTACCTCCTTCTCCCCTTCTCCACTTTCACCTTTCCCCATCTTCATGCTCCCTCCTTTCCCCCATCCCCCTCTACCTCCTCTTCCCCTTCCCCTCCTCCCCCTCTCCTCCTCCCACTTTACTTCCTCTCCCTCTCCTCCCCCTCTCTCCCCTCTCCCCCTCTAATTCTCACAAATTCACACTCACACTATTGCAAGCACAAACACACTCACACGTACACACACACTGACAGAAACACACACTCACTTACTTACACACGTTCACCCATCCTCCTTTACACATGCACACTCACTCACTCAATCACTCACTCAGAATCACATTTACTCAAAACCTCACACTTGCAAGCACTATCACTCTCACAAAGACGCAACAAACACACACTTTTGTGCACACATCTACACACTGACACACTCTTATACACACAGAACATTTCTCTCACACACAGATACTCACATATATTCTCTGTCACTCACGCAGTCTCTCGGTCTCATTCACACAATCTCTCACACACACACTCACAAAGACCCTCACTTGCGCACACATAATCACGCACACTCTCACACACATTCACACGTAATCCTTCACACTCATACACACTCACACAATCACTCTCAGAATCGGACATGCACAAACATACACTCACACTCCCATCCTCACAATCTCACCCTGACACAGTTACAAACACTAACACACTCACACACACACAGACACACACACAAACACACACACACACTGACAGACTCCTGCACATTCTTACACATTCAGTCCCACATTCACACTCTCTTTCACACTCATACAATCACTTTCAGAATCACATCTGCACAAACACATACTCGCACACTCACAAACACATCACAACAATCTCTCTTAAACTGTTGCAAGCACGATCAAATTATCAAGCACACACACACACACACACATTCTCTCAGTATCACACACTCACTTACCCACACACATAGACTCACATTCACTGCCACACTCTCATTCCCCCTACTCTCTTGTACATATACACACACACAGTCTCTTTCACACACTCACAGACACCTTCACAGGCACACACACACACACACTCACAAACACATTCTCACACTCACGAGCTTCACACATTCTCTTTCACACTTCTGCACACTCACACGATCACTCACTCTCAGAATCTCCCCTGCACACTCATACATACACACACTGTCACGCACACTCTCTCATTCACACACTCCTCTCAGTCTCCCACTGACACTCACTCTCACACACACTCACGCATTCACACATCCTTTTTCACACTCACACATACAGTCACAAACACATCCCAACAATCTCACACACCGTTGCAAGCACGATCACACTCTCAAACTTCCCTTCCATCCCTATTTCCCTCCTCCCTCTTCCCTCCCCATTCCCCCTCTCCCATTCACAGATCCTCTTTCACACGCATTCACACTCGCACCATCACTCACTCAGAATCACATTTGCTCAAACACTCACACACAATCAATTGCACTCACTCATTTGCACACACATTCAAGGTCACTCTCATTCAGACACTTCCTGTCTCTCTCTCACACACACACACTCATTCTCAGAATTACCTACACACACACACACACTCACACTGATTCTCACACTCACAGTGTTGCATGTATTATCACACTCATAAACACACACACACTGAAACACACACACCCACACACCAAGTTACTCTCATTCTCATTCATACTCCCTCTCTCACACTCATACAGACCCACGCTGTCACACTCTCTTATTCACACACAGACAGTATTGCATATTCGCACATATATTCTCTGTCACTCACACTGTCTCTACTCACTCAGTCACATTCTGCCACACACTCACAGACCCTCACTCACAATAATTCACAGACACTGTCCCTCTCACACACAAACACACACATTCACACAGCCTCACACACCTATGCAAACTAACAATCACTCTGAGAATCGCACATGCACCAATACACTCACACTCAGACACACAAACTCAGAGCCACAGACAATCGCGCACGCTGTCTCACACACAATCAATTGCACTCACACATACTCGCACGCACTGAAACAGCTTTTCACTCTCATTCACACGCTCTCCAACACAAAACCTCATTCACACACATTCATATGCACAACACACTCTCACACATGGACACATCCTCTTTCACACTTGCACACACTCACACAATCACTCAGAATCACACCTGCACAGACACACACTCTCACCCCTCTCATCCTCTCAGGCTCACCCTGTTGAAAGCACTGTTACATTCACGAACACACTGTCACTCACAAAGCCTCTCACTCCCATTCACACTCTCTCTCTCACAGACCCTCACTCACATTCACGCACACTCTGTCTCCGTGTGTGTGTATCTGTGAGTGCGGGTTTGTGTGAGAGAATATCTGCGTGTGTGAGGGAATGAGTGAGAGAGTATGTGATGGCACGTTTATGTGCAAGAGTGTGATTGTGTGTGTGCATGAGTGAGAAAGAGGATTTTTGAAGGTGTGTGTGCGTACACACTGCCAGACTCCTACATATTCTGATACCCTCAGTCAGTCGCTCTGACACAAACTCACGTACATTCTCTCACTCACACACACTCAATTACTCACACACACAGCCTCTCATTCTCCCTCACTCTCTCACACATAAACTCACTCACAAAATTGTATACACAAACACACACACGCTTGTTTGTGAATGGGGGTTTGGGTTGGAGACTTTCCTACTCATGCTCTCACACAGACAGATATACACATATATTCTCTGTCACTCACGCAGTGTCTCTTGCTTATTCACTCTCTCTCACACGCTCACACAAACCCTCACTCGCACACAGTGTATGTGTGTGTGAAGCGTGTGTGCGTGTCAGAATATTTATGAGTGTGATCATATTTACAAGTGTATGGGATGTTAAGGATGAGTGTGTGTGTGTTTGTGTGTGAGTGTGTGTGTATCGGTGTGATTGTGAGTGTGTGTAAGTGTGTGTGTGTAGGTGTGATTGTGAATGTGCGTAATTATGTGTGAGAGTGGGTGTGTGTCGTTCTGATTGTGAGTGAGTGTAAGTGAGTGTGTGTTTAATGATGTGAGAGTGTGTGTGTGTCGGTGTGATTGTGAGTGTGTGTAATAGTGTGAGAGTGTGTGTGAGAGTGTGTGTATATCGGTGTGGCAGTGAGCGTGTGCAAGTGAGAGTGTGTGTAGGTGTGCTTGTGAGTGTTTAATTGTGTGAGTGTGTGTGAAAGGGGATGGGCGACATCTTATCGGCCGTTCCATAATTCTGTTAGCTTTAGGATAGTGATGGAAAAGGAGACGTGGTGTCCCAAGTGTAAGGTGTTGGACTGGGGGAAGGCTAACTTTAGTGGGATTAGGCAGAAATTGGCAGCTGTTGATTAGGAGCGGCTGTTTGAGGGTAAATCCACATCTGGCATGTGGGAGTCTTTTAAGGAACAGTTGTTAGGGCTGCAGGATAGGCATGTGCCTGTAAAAAAGAAAGATAGGATGGGGAGGATTCGAGTACCGTGGATAACCAGGGAAATTGAGGGATTAGTCAAAAAGAAAAGAGAGGCGTACGTTAGGTCCAGGCAGATAAACACGGCGGGAGCTCTGGAGGAATAGAACATAGAACATAGAACATTACAGCGCAGAACAGGCCCTTCGGCCCACGATGTTGCACCGACCAGTTAAAAAAAAAACTGTGACCCTCCAACCTAAACCAATTTCTTTTCGTCCATGAACCTATCTACGGATCTCTTAAACGCCCCCAAACTAGGCGCATTTACTACTGATGCTGGCAGGGCATTCCAATCCCTCACCACCCTCTGGGTAAAGAACCTACCCCTGACATCGGTTCTATAACTACCCCCCCTCAATTTAAAGCCATGCCCCCTCGTGCTGGATTTCTCCATCAGAGGAAAAAGGCTATCACTATCCACCCTATCTAAACCTCTAATCATCTTATATGTTTCAATAAGATCCCCTCTTAGCCGCCGCCTTTCCAGCGAAAACAATCCCAAATCCCTCAGCCTCTCCTCATAGGATCTCCCCTCCATACCAGGCAACATCCTGGTAAACCTCCTCTGCACCCTCTCCAAAGCCTCCACATCCTTCCTGTAATGTGGGGACCAGAACTGCACACAGTACTCCAAGTGCGGCCGCACCAGAGTTGTGTACAGTTGCAACATAACGCTACGACTCCTAAATTCAATCCCCCTACCAATAAACGCCAAGACACCATATGCCTTCTTAACAACCTTATCTACTTGATTCCCAACTTTCAGGGATCTATGCACACATACACCTAGATCCCTCTGCTCCTCCACACTATTCAAAGTCCTCCCGTTAGCCCTATACTCAACACATCTGTTATTCCTACCAAAGTGAATTACCTCACACTTCTCCGCATTAAACTCCATCCGCCACCTCTCGGCCCAACTTTGCAACCTGTCTAAGTCTTCCTGCAAACTACGACACCCTTCCTCACTGTCTACCACACCACCGACTTTGGTGTCATCAGCAAATTTGCTAATCCACCCAACTATACCCTCATCCAGATCATTAATAAATATTACAAACAGCAGTGGCCCCAAAACAGATCCCTGAGGTACACCACTTGTAACCGCACTCCATGATGAATATTTACTATCAACCACCACCCTCTGTTTCCTATCCGCTAGCCAATTCCTGATCCAATTTCCTAGATCACCCCCAATCCCATACATCTGCATTTTCTGCAGAAGCCTACCATGGTGAACCTTATCAAACGCCTTACTAAAATCCATATATACCACGTCCACTGCCTTGCCCCCATCCACCTCCTTGGTCACTTTCTCAAAAAACTCAATAAGGTTAGTAAGGCACGACCTACCTGCCACAAAACCATGCTGACTATCACCTATCAATTCATTACTCTCCAAATAACTATAAATCCTATCCCTTATAATTTTTTCCAACATCTTGCCGACAACAGAAGTGAGACTCACCGGTCTATAATTCCCGGGGAAGTCTCTGGTCCCCTTCTTAAACAATGGGACAACATTCGCTAACCTCCAATCTTCTGGTACTATACCAGAGGCCAACGACGACCTGAAGATCAGAGCCAGAGGCTCTGCAATCACTTCTCTTGCCTCCCAGAGAATCTTTGGATAAATCCCATCCGGACCAGGGGATTTATCTATTTTCAGACCCTCCAGAATATCCTGCACATCCTCCTTATCAACTGTAATACTGTCTATTCTACTCCCTTGCAACCCAGTGTCCTCCTCAGCTATATTCATGTCCCCTTGCGTGAACACCGAAGAGAAATATTGGTTCAATGCTTCACCAATCTCCTCCGGTTCCACACATAACTTCCCTCTGCCATCTATAACTGGCCCTAAACTTGCCCTAACCAACCTTCTGTTCTTGACATACCTATAGAACGCCTTAGGATTCTCTTTAACCCTATCCGCCAAAGTCTTCTCATGTCCCCTTTTAGCCCTTCTAAGCTCGCTCTTCAACTCCCTCTTAGCCAATCTAAAGCTTTCTAGTGCACTACCCGAGTGCTCACGTCTCATCCGAACATAAGCCTCCTTTTTCTTTTTAACCAACAAAGAAACTTTTTTGGTGCACCACGGTTCCCTAGCCCTACCAATTCCTCCTTGCCTGACAGGGACATACCTATCACAGACTCGCAGTAGCTGCTCCTTGAAAAAACTCCACATGTCGGACGTTCCCAGTCCCTGTAATCTCCTAGTCCAACCTATGTTTCCTAATTCTCTCCTAATAGCCTCATAATTACCCTTCCCCCAGCTAAAACCATTGGCCCGAGGTTCATGCCTATCCCTTTCCATCACTAAGGTGAACGTAACCGAATTGTGGTCACTATCACCAAAATGCACACCAACTTCCAAGTCTAGCACCTGGTCTGGCTCATTTCCCAGCACCAGATCCAATATAGCCTCACCTCTAGTTGGCCTGTCTACATACTGAGTCAAAAAACCTTCCTGCACGCTTTGAACAAAAACTGACCCCTCTAACGAGCTAGAGCTATAACAATTCCAGTCAATATTAGTCAAGTTAAAATCCCCCATAACAATTGCCCTATTACTTTCACTCCTAAGCAGGATTGACTCCGCAATCCTTTCCTCAACCTCTCTAGAACTTTTAGGAGGTCTATAAAAGACTCCCAACAGGGTGACCTCTCCTCTCCTATTTCTAATCTCCGCCCATACTACCTCAACAGATAAGTCCTCATCAAACCTCCTCTCTGACACTGTGATACAATCTCTGACCAATAATGCTACCCCTCCCCCTCTTCTACCTCCTTCCCTACTTCGACTAAAACATTTGAACCCCGGGACCTGCAGCATCCATTCCTGCCCCTGCTCTATCCATGTCTCTGAAATAGCCACAACATCGAAGTCCCAGGTACTGATCCACGCTGCAAGTTCACCCACTTTATTGCGAATACTCCTGGCATTGAAGTATACACATTTCAAACCCTGCTCCACCCCACCTCTGCAATGCCGTGCATTGCAGTCCCCATCCATGCATCCCTCACTTTCAGCCCCACTACTCAGGATCCCTCCCCCCCCCCGAATCAGTTTAAACCTCCCTGCATGGCCTTAGCAAATTTACCCCCCAGGATATTGGTCCCCTTCTGATTAAGGTGTAGACCATCCTTCTCATAGAGGTCACACCTTCCCCAGTACGAGCCCCAATTGCTTAAGTACCTGAACCCCTCCCTCCTGCACCATCCCCTCAGCCATGAATTCAAACCTTCCCTCTCCCTATTCCTCTCTAAACTATCCCGTGGTACAGGCAAGAGTCCAGAGATAACCACTCTGTCAGTCTTGGCCTTTAGTTTCCACCCCAACTCCATAAATCCCTGCCTAATATCCCCTTCCCCTATCCTCCCTATGTCGTGTGTCCCCACATGTACAATAACTTGTGGTTTATCTCCCTCCCCCCTAAGAGTCCTGAATACCCTGTCAGACACATCCCGGACCCCAGCCCCTGGTAGGCAACACACCAACCCTGAGTCCCTACCTTTAGTTCCGACCCTCCTATCTGTCTCCTTAATTGTGGAGTCCCCAATCACAAGGCCCAGTCTTTTACAGCCCCTAACCACCTGAGCTTTCTCACTCGGCTCACCCCCAGAGATCTGCTCTCTATGCTCAGTTGATTCCTCCTCAACTGTAGCCTCCAGGACCGAAAACCTATTATGGAGGGGAACCGCCCCAGGGGATTGTCTTCCCGATTGCTTCTTACCCCTCCTCCTGGCATTGACCCAAGCCTCATTTCTAGGAGTTACTATTTCTCTATAACTCCTATCAACTTCCACCTCCGCCTCCCGAATTATGCGGAGTTCCTCTACCTCCCCCTCCAGCTCCTTTACACGCTCCTCCAGAAGCTGCAATCTAATGCACTTCTTACAACTAAAATCTCCTGAAACACTACTGGATTTCCTCACCACATACATCCCACAGGAGATGCAGCATACTGCCTGAACTGCCATCTCTGAAGCCATTACCAGCAAGAAAAAAAGAAAACAAAAAACTTCCCCACACTTCCCCAACTGTCACTCTCCACTGCAGCCCGAGCAACACTCCCTCAGTGAGACACCAACTGTCACTCTCCACTGCAGCCCGAGCAACACTCCCTCACTGAGACACCAACTGTCACACTCTACTGCAGCCCGAGCAGCACTCCCACACTGAGACACCAACTGTCACTCTCCACTGCAGCCCGAGCAACACTCCCTCACTGAGACACCAACTGTCACACTCTACTGCAGCCCGAGCAGCACTCCCTCACTGAGACACCAACTGTCACTCTCCACTGCAGCCCGAGCAGCACTCCCACAGTGAGACACCAACTGTCACTCTCACTCAGAATACAAAGAAAGTAGGAAAGAACTCAAACGAGGAATTAGAAGGGCAAAAAAGGGTCACGAAATGCCAATGGCAGACAGAATTACGGAGAATCACAAGGCATTTTATTCATACATTAGGAACAAAAGGGTTGTCAGGGAAAAAAATCGGAACTCTCAGGGACAAAAGTGGGAAATTATGCTTAGAACCCAAAGAAGTAAGAGAGATCTTAAATGAATACTTTGCGTCGGTATTCACAAAGGAAGGGGATGTGTTGACTGGGAGTGTCTCGGAGGGGAGTGTTGACCCGCAGGCGAAAATCTCCTTTACAAGGGAGGAAGTGTTAGGTTTTTGAGGGGATATAAAGACTGACAAATCCCCAGGGCCTGATGGAATCTATCCAAGTCTGTTCAGGGAGAAGAGTGATGAAATCGCTGGGGCTCTGACCCAAATCTTTGCCTCGTTACTGGACACAGGTGAGGTCCCAGAGGATTGGAGGATAGCTAATGTGTTCCCGTTATTTAAGCAGGGTAGGAAGGAAAACCCGTGAAATTATAGGCCGGTGAGCTTGACGTCTATGGTAGGGAAGTTGTTGGAGAGGATTCTTAGAGATAGGATGAATTCGCATTCAGAAAGGAATAAACGCATTAACGATAGTCAGCATGGATTTGTGAGAGGGAGGTCATGCCTCACTAACCTGGTGGAGTTTTCTGAAGAAATGACTAGAATGGTTGACGAGGGAAGGGCCGTGGATGTCGTCCAAATGGACTTTAGTAAAGCGTTTGACAAAGTCCCTCATGGTAGGTTGGTGCAAAAGGTTGGATCTCATGGGATAAAGGGGGAGGAGGCTAGATGGGTGGAGAACTGACTTGCTCACAGAAGACAGACGGTGGTAGTGGAAGGGTCTTTTTCTGGCCGGATGCCTGTGACTAGTGGTGTTCCGCAGGGCTCTGTATTGGGACCTATGCTGTTTGTGAGTGATATAAACGATCTGGAAGAAGGTGTAACTGGGGTGATCAGTAAGTTTGCGGACGACACGAAAATGGCTAGACTTACAGATAGTGAAAAACATTGTCAGAGGGTACAGAAGGTTTTAGATATGCTGGAAATTTGGGCAAAGAAATGACAGATGGAGTTCAATCCAGATGAATGCGAAGTGAAGCATTTTGGTGGAACAAATGTAGGGAGGAGCAATACGATAAATGGCAGAACCATAAAGGGTGTAGATACGCAGAGGGACCTGAGTGTGCAAGTACACAGATCCTTGAATGTGACGTCACAGGTGGAGAATTAAGTGAATAAGGCATATGGCATGCTTGCCTTCATAACACGGGGCATAGAATATTATAGTTGGAGTCTGATGTCGCAGTTGTATAGAACGCTGGTTCAGCCGCATTTGGAATGCTGAATCCTGTTCTGGTCGCCACACTACCAGAAAGACGTCGAGGCTTTAGAGAGAGTGCAGAGGAGGTTTACCAGGATGCTGCCTGGTATGGAGGGGCTTTGTTATGAGGAGAGATTGGGTAAACTTGGGTTGTTCTCACTGGAAAGGCGGAGGATGACGGGTGACCGAATAGAGGTGTATAAAATTATGAAAGGCATAGATAGGGTGAACGGTGGGCAGCTTTTTCCCAGGTTGGTGGTAACGTTCACGAGGGGTCATAGGTTCAAGGTAAGGGGGGTGGGGGAAGTTTAAGACGGTTATCAGGAGGACGTATTTTACACAGAGTGTGGTGGGGGCCTGGAATGCGCTCCCGGGAAAGGTGGTGGAGGCGGACACACTGGGAACGTTTAAGACATATCTAGATCGCAGCATGAACGGAGTGGGAATGGAGGGATACAAAAGAATGGTCTATTGTGGACGAGGGAGCAGTGCGGGCTTGGAGGGCCGAAGGGCCTGTTCTTGTGCTGTATTGTTCGTTGTTCTTTGTTTGTTGATCATTGTTAATGCCACGGGCGGGGTTTTCCGGCCGCGCTCGCCCCAAGCCGGAAATTCCCGTCCGAGGGCAATGGACCATTGCTTGGTTCGCACCCCCCTCCCCCCCCCACCCCCCCCCCCTTACCCCCGCCCGCTACAATTCCCTTGGCAGGCGGGAGAGTAAAATGCCACCCCACGTTCCCGCTGCAGCGAAGTGGCTCCCCGCCAAATCTACGTTCATTGCAGCGGGATGGGAAAATCACGGCGTGAACGGTGGTAACATTCCAGCCCATATGTGAATGTGTGTGAGCGTGAGAATGTGTGCGTGTGTGTGTTTGTGCATACAATTTTGTGAGTGAGTTTATGTGTGGAAGAGTGAGGGAGAAAGAGAGTGTGTGTGTGTGAGTAATTGAGTGTGTGTGAGTGAGAGAATGTACGTGAGTGTGTAACAGAGCGAGTGACTGAGTGTGTAAGAACATTTTGGAATCTATCAGTGTATACACTCACACACCTTCACAAATCCTCTTTCACACTCATGCACACACAGTGATACTCAGAATCACACTTTCTCACTCACTCTCGCAAACAGATAGATATACACATATATTCTCTGTCACTCACACAGTGTCTCTTACATATTCACACTCACTCATACACGCTCACACAAACCTTCACTCGCACACAGATTCACACAAATACACTCTTCACGCTCTCACACAAGCTCTCACATCCCCTTTCCCAATCATGCACGCTCACAGAATCATTCAGTCAGAATCACAACGGCACACACACACACTGATCCCCACAATCTCACACTCACACTGTTACAAGCACTATCACACACATGCACACACACACACACCCTTAGACACATACATTGTCACTCACAATGTCACTCTCACTCTCATTCACACACACACAATCTCACACACTCATACCGACCCTCGCCTTCGCACATTCATGCCCACACATACTCACTCTCACACAAACACTCACTTTCACAGACACACACACGCATTCGCACATTCTGTTTCACACTGTCTCTCACACTCACACAGGCACTCACCCATGCACTTTTCCTCCCTCTCACACACAACCACTCTCACACACCTTTACAAATCCTCTTTCACAATCACGCATTGACTCCTCTCACAAGCACAATGACACAATCGCACACTCACACTGCTGCAAGCACTATCACACTTGCAAACACACACTGATTCCCACAAAATCTCACTCACACTTCTTCAGGCACTGTCACACTGGCAAAGACACACACACTGATTCCCACAATCTCGCACTCACACTGCTGCAAGCACTATCACACTGTCACACACACACACACTGATCCTTACAATCTCACACGCACACTGCTGCAAGCACTGTCACACTGGCAAACGCACACACACTGTTACTCACAATCTCACACTCAAACTGTTGCGAGCACTGCCACACTGGCAAAGACACACACACGGATCCCAACAATCTCACACTCACTCTGCTGCAAACACTGTCACACTGGCAAACACACACTGATCCCCTCAATCTCACACTCACACTGCTGCAAGCACTATCTATCTTTTCCTACCTATGTCCTGGGTCCACAGAGGCACCCAAGAAATTTGTAGGAAAGGGGATGGGGATGTAAGGCAGAATTTCTAGCTGAGAGCTGGAACAAACAGAGTTGTTATCTCTGGTTTGTTACCCAGGCCACGTGCTAGCGAGGAGAGGAATAGGGAGAGCGAGCAGTTGAACACGTGGCTACAGGGATGGTGCAGGAGGGAGGGATTCAGGCCACTGGATAATTGGGGCTCATTCTGGGGTAGGTTGGACTTCTACAAACGGGATGGTCTACACCTGAACCAGAGGGGTACCAATATCCGCGGGGGGCGCGGGGGGGGGGGGGGCGGGGGGAGGGGGGGTCGGAATTTGCTAATGCTCTTCGGGATGGTTTAAACTAATTCGGCAGGGGGATGGGAACCTGAATTGTAGCTCCAGTGTGCAGGAGGTTGAGAGTAGTGAGGTCATGAATAAGGTTCCAAGGTCGCAGGAGTGTACCGGCAGGCAGAAAGATGGTTTGACGTGTTTCTACTTCAACGCCAGGAGCATTCGGAATAAGGTGGGTGAACTTGCAGCATGGGTTGGTACCTGGCACTTCGATGTCGTGGCCGTTTTGGAGACATGGAATGAGCAGGGACAGAAATGGTTGTTGGAGGTTCCGGGGTTTAGATGTTTCAGTAAGATCAGGGAAGGTGGTAAAAGAGGGGGAGATGTGGCATTTATTGTCGAGGACAGTATTACAGTGGCAGAATGGACGCTTGATGAGGACTCATCGACTGAGGTAGTATGGGCTGAGGTCAGAAACTGGAAAGGAGAGGTCACCCTGTTGGGAGTTTTCTATAGGCCTCCGAAAAGTGCCAGAGATATAGAGGAAGGGATTGCAAAGATGATCCTGGATAGGAGCGAAAATAACAGGGTAGTTGTTATGGGGGACTTGAAATTTACAAATACTGACTGGAAACGCTATAGTTCGAGTACTTTAGAGGGGTCAGCTTTTGTCCAATGTGTGCAGGAGGGTTTTCCTGACACAGTATGTAGTTAGGCCAACAAGAGGCGAGGCCACCTTGGATTTGTAACTGGGTAATGAACCAGGCCAGGTGTTAGATTTGGACGTAGGTGAGCACTTTGATGAGAGTGACCACAATTTGGTTACGTTTACTTGAGCGATGGAAAAGGATAGGTACATACCATAGGGCAAGAGTGAGAGCTGGAGGAAAGGAAATTATGTTGCAATTAGGCGAGATTTAGGATGCATAGTATTGGGAAGGAAACTGCGTGTCCTTGATACTTATGTACCTGTTCGGCATGGAGGAAGTGGTCGAGTGAGGGAACCGTGGTTTACTAAAGAAGTTGAAGCTCTTGTGAAGAGCAAGAAGGAGACTTACGTGAAGATAAGACGTGAAGGCTCAGTTAGGGCGCTTGAGGGTTACATGTTAGCCAGGAAGGACCTAAAGAGAGAGCTAAGAAGAGCCAGGAGGGGACATGAGAAGTATTTCTCAGGGAGGATCACGGAAAACCCCCAAAGCTTGCTCTAGCTATGTCAGGAATAAAATAATGACTCGGGTAAGATTAGGCCCAGTCAAGGACAGTAGTGGGAAGTTGTGCGTGGAGTCCGAAGAGATAGGGGAGGCGCTAAATGTTTATTTTCCATCAGTATTCACCTAGGAAAAAGACAATGTTGTCGAGTAGAATACTGAGATACAGGCTATTGGACTAAACGGGATTGAGTTTCATAAGGAGGAGGTGTTAGCCATTCTCGAAAGTGTGAAAATAGATATGTCCCCTCGTCTGGATGGGATTTATCCTAGGATTCTCTCGGAGGCTAGGGAGGAGATTGCAGAGCCTTTGGCTTTGACCTTTATATCGTCATTGTCTACAGGAATAGTGCCAGAAGACTGGAGGATAGCGAATGTTGTCCCCTTGTTCAAGAAGGCTAGTAGAGACAACCCTGGTAATTATAAACCAGTGAGCCTTACTTCTGTTGTGGGCAAAGTTTTGGAAAGGATTATAAGAGATAGGATTTATAATCATCTGGAAAGCAATAATTTGATTAGGGATACTCAATTCGGTTTCGTGAAGGGGAGATCGTGCCTCACAAAAAATGTTGAGTTCTTTGAGAAGGTGACCAAAGAAGTGGATGAGGGTAAAACAGTTGATGTGGTGTATATGGATTTCAGTAGAGCGTTTGACAAGGTTCCCCGCGGTACGTTTTGGAGAAGATATGGAGGAATGGGAATAAGGGTGATTTAGCGGTTTGGATCAGAAATTGGCTCGCTCTAAGAAGACAGAGGATGGTGGTTGATGGGAAATGTTCATGTTAGAACATAGAATATTGCAGCGCAGTACAGGACCTTCGGCCCTCGATTTTGCACCAACCAGTGAAACCAATCTAAAGACCATCTATCCTACACTATTCCAATATCATCCACATGCTTATCCAATGACAATTTAAATGCCCTTAATGTTGGCGAGTCCGCGACTGCTGCAGGCAGGGCATTCCATTCCCTTACTACTTTCTGAGTGAAGAACCTCCCTCTGACATCTGTCCGATATCAATCACCTCTCAATTTAAAGCGATGACCCCTCGTGCTTGCTATCACCATCCGAGGAAAATTGTTCTCACTATCCACTCTGTCTAATCCTCTGATCATCTTGTATGTCTCTATTAAGTCAGTTCTTAACTTTCTTCTCTCTAACGAAAACAACCTCAAGTCCCTCAGCCTTTCCTCATAAGACCTTCCCAACATATCAGGCAACATCCTGGTAAATCCCCTCTGCACCCTTTCCAATGTTTCCACATCCTTCCTATAATGGGGCGACCAGAACTGTATGCAATACTCCAAGTGCAGCCTCACCACAGTTTTGTACGGCTTCAACATGTTGGAGTTCAGTTACTAGTGGTGTACCGCAAGGATCTGTTTTGGGGCCACGGCTGTTTGTCATTTTCATAAATAACCTGGATGAGGGCGTAGAAGGATGGATTAGTAAATTTGCGGATGACACTAATGTCGGTGGAGTTTTGGACAGTGTGGAAGAATGTTGCAGGTTACAGAGGGATTTAGATTAGCTGCAGAACTGGGCTGAGAGGTGGCAAATGGAGTTTAATGCGGAAATGTGTGAGGTGATTCACTTTGGAAGGAGTAACAGGAATACAGGGTACTGGGCGAATGGCAAGGTACTTGGTAGTGTGGATGAGCAGATAGATCTCGGTGTCCATGTGCATAGATCCCTGAAAGTTGGCACCCAGGTTGATAGGGTTGTTAAGAAGGCGTACGGTGTGTTTGCTTTTATTGGTAGAGGGATTGAGTTTCGGAGCCATGAGGTCATGCTGCAGCTGAACAAAACCCTGATGCGGTCGCACTTGGAGTATTGCGTGCAATCTTGGTCGCCGCATTATAGGAAAGATTTTGGAGCATTCAAAGCGGCGCAAAGGAGATTTACCAGGATGCTTCCTGGTGTGGTAGGAAGGTCTTATGAGGAAAGGCTGAGGGACTTCTCTCTTACGAAAAAGGCTCTTTTCGTTAGAGATCAGAAGGTTAAGAGGTGATTTAATCGAGGCATATCAGATGATCAGTGGATTAGATAGGGTGGACAGTGAGAGCCTTCTTCCTCGGATGGAGATGCCTTGCACGATGGGACAGAGCTTTAAATTGAGAGGGGATATATATAGGACAGATGCCAGAGTTAGGTTGTTTACTCAGAAAGTAGTAAGGGCGTGGAATTCCCTGCCTGCAACAGTAGATTCGCCAACATTAAGGTCATTTAAATGGACATTGGATAAAAATGTGGATGATATTGGAATAGTGTAGGTTAGATGGGCTTCAAATTTCGTTTCACAGTTCGGCGCAACATCGAGGGCCGAAGGGCATGTACTGCGCTGTGATATTCTATGATCACTTCTCTGATCTATGATCAATGATCGAGGTTCAGACTCACACCAGGTTCAGACTCACACCAGGTTCAGACCCACGCCAGATTCAGACGCACGCCAGATTCAGACCCACACCAGCAACAGACTCACGCCAGGTTCAGACTCACACCAGGTTCAGACACGCACCAGGTTCAGACTCACACCAGTTCAGACTCACACCAGTTCAGACTCACACCAGGTTCAGACATGCACCAGGTTCAGACTCACACCAGGTTCAGACTCACACCAGGTTCAGACTCACACCAGGTTCAGACACGCACCAGGTTCAGACCCACACCAGGTTCAGACCCAACACCAGGTTCAGACTCACACCAGGTTCAGACCCTCACCAGATTCAAACTCACATAACATTCAGACCCACACCAGGTTCAGACCTACAACAGGTTCAGACTCACACCAGGTTCAGACTCACACGAGGTTCAGACCCACCCCAGTTTCACAACCATAGAAACATGGAAATATGGGAAAAGCAGGAGCAGGCCATTCGGCCCTTCGAGCCTGCTCTACCATTCATTTTGATCATGGATGATCATCAACTGGAATATCCTGATCACCCCTTCCTCCCATTGACCGTGATCACTTTCGCCCCAAGAGCTATACATAATTTATTCCTGAAATCACTAAATGTTTTGGCCTCCACTACTTCCTGTGGTAGTGAAGTCCAAAGATTATCTGGGTGGAGAAATTCCTCCTCACCTCAGGTTGAAAAGTTTAATCCCATATCTCATTCTATGACCCTCAGTCCTCAACTCTATTCACACTGGGAACATCCTTTCTGAATCCACCCTGCCTAAATTACTTCGAACGTATACGTTCCACATGAATAAACTAATGAATTTAACCATAACCATCTTTGTCTGCCCTCACATCACAGCTCCACCATCCCACGAATCAGCCTGGTGAACATTTGCTTTACTCTCTCTATAACAAGGACATCCTTCATCAGAGAAGGACACCAACACTGCACCCAATACCCCAGGTGTGGCCTCACCAATGTCCTACAGAATTGCTGTCAAACATCTCTATTCCTGTGCTCCAATCCTCTCCCTCTGAAGGCCAACATACCATGTGTTGTCTTTACTACCTGTTGCACCTGCCCATTTACTTTCAGTAACTGATGCACGAGGACACCAAGGCCTCACTGAGTATCCACCTCTCTCAAAATACACCTATTTAAATAATAAAGTGTCTTTCTATTATTGCCACCATAGTTGGAAATCTCACAATCATCCACATTATACTCCAACGACCATGCATATGCCCACAGATCCAGCCTGTTCAAATCACGTTGAAGCTTGTCCGCATGCCTCATAGCTCACTCCCCCACCCACATTTGTATCATCTGCAAATTTCGAGATAGTGAATTTGGTTCCCTGTTCCAAATCATTAATATCTAATGTGAACAGTTGGGGTCCCAGCACAAATCCCTGCAGTATCCCATAAGTCACTGCCTGCCAGTCAGAAAATGACCCATTCATTGCCAACTCTTTGCTTTCGATCTGCTAACCAGCTTTCTATTCATCTCAAAACATTACATACAATCCCATGCGGTTTCACTTTACATAGTAGTCTGTGACGTAGATCTGGTCGAAAGCGTTCTTAAAGTCTACATATACAACATCCACTGGTTCTCCTCAGTGAACGCGACTAGTTAGATCCTCAACAATTTCCAATGGATTCTTCAAACAAGATTTCCCCTCTGTAAATCGGTGCTGACGTTGTCTGATTTCCCCACTGCCTTCTAAGTGCTGAGTTATGAAATCCTTGATAACCCTGAACCTGGTGTGGGACTGAAACTGGTAAGGGTCTGGACCTGTTTACAGTCTGAGCCTGGTGTTGGTTAAGTAAGCGTATGGTGTGCTGGCCTTAATCAATCGAGGGATTGAGTTTAGGAGTCGGGAGATAATGATGCAGCTTTATAAGACCCTCGTCAAACCCCACTTAGAGTACTGTGCCCATTTCTGATCGCCTCATTACATGAGGGATGTGGAAATTATTGAAAGGTTGCAGAGAAGAATTACAAGGATGTTGCCTGGATTGGGTGGCATACCTTATGAGGATAGGTTGAGGGAACTCGGTCTTTTCTCCTTGGGGAGACGAAGGATGAGAGGTGACCTGGTAGAGGTGTACCAGGTGTTGAGAGTTATCGATCGGGTGGATTCTCAGAGGCTTCTTTCCAGGGCTGAAATGGTTGCTACGAGAGGACGCAGGTTTAAGGTGCTGGGGAGTAGGTACAGGGGACATGTCAGGGGTATGTTTTTCATTCAGAGGGTGGTGGGTGAGTGGAATCGGCTGCCGTCAGTGGTGGTGAAGGCAAACTCGATAGGGTCTTTTAAGAGACTTCTGGATGAGTACATGGGACTTAATAGGATTGAGGGTTATATGTAAGCCAATATATAGCCTAGGTAGGTCGGGACATGAACGGGGCAACGTGTGGGCCGAAGGACCTGTTTGTGCTGTAGTTATTTCTATGTTCTATGTTCTATAAATCCTCCAGCTCCAGCTTCCCGTGGGCTGACGATAGGTTCACTGGGATCAGTGTATCTTATCACTGATCACGTGTCTGTAAAATGGTGACAGGCAGATCAATCACAAGGTAACAACATCAAGCAGCTCATACACAGATTTAGACAACTACAATGGTAATAGTCACTTACCAGGAAGACCAATAACTCCATGGATCAGGTGGTATATTTTCTTCACCATTTGAAATTCTTGATACATTTTCAGTGTGACGTAACGTGTTGCTTCGCTCTGCAGGTAATTTCTGTGTTAACTCCGTGCTGATACATTCCCAAAGACTTGCACATATACCCTGTGGTATCCTCTTTGGGATATTAACATTGCAAAATCACTCGTCTTTGAGTTTCTTCAAATCAACAAACAAGTGACGACATTGATTGAGGTTGGGGAATATATTTATTACTGAGATTGAGTTGCTGCCGTTCAAAGAATGGACAATGCTGATCACATTAAGTAATTTGTAATATTAGAGGCTGTGTTATCCAGCAAAGGTGCTGTCAAAGAACAAAGGAAATTACAGCGCAGGGACATGCCTTTGGGCCCACCGACCATGCTGCCTGTCTGAACTAAAACCCCGCAACCTTCCGGGGACCATATCCCTCAATTCCCATCTTATTCATATATTTGACAAGAAGCCCCTTAAAAGTCACTGTCGTATCAGCTTCCACTACTTCACCTGGGAGCAAGTTCCAGGCACCGACCACCCTCTGTGGAAGTCTGCCTCGTATAATTTGAATTAAACCTTACCCTACGCACTTTAAACCTGTGCCCCCTAGTAATTGACTTGTCCACCCTCGGAAAAAGCTTCTGATTCTCCATGCCTCTGTCCATGCCTCTCATAATCTTGCAGCATTCTGTCAGGTCACCCCTCAACCTCTGTCGTTCCACTGAGAATAACAAGGTTTCTCCAACCACTCCTCATGGCTAATGCCCTCCATACCAGGAAATATCCTGGTAAATCTTTTATGTACCCTCTCCAAAGCCTAGTAGTGTGGCGACCAGAATTTAACACGATGTTCCAAGTGCGGCCTAACTAAATTTGTATAAAGCTGCAACATACCCTATGCCTTCTTGACTACCTTCTTCATCTGCGTTTAAATCTTCAGTGACCTGTGTGCCTATACACTCAGATCCCTCTGCCTATTAATCCAGTTAAGGGTTCTGCCATTTACTGTGTATTTCCTATCTATATTAGACTTTCCAAAATGAATTACCTCACAACTGTCGGGATTAAACTCCATCTGCCATCTCTCCGCCCAAGTCTCCAACCGATCTAATTCCTGCGGTTATCTAAAACAAAACTCTCAAGATCCCACGTTGCCTCAGTGTTGTCTTTGCTCTGTCTGAGACCTTTCAGTGATGCAATTCCAAATGTTAGAGTGTCTGTCTCCGGGCTGTTCCACTCTCTACTGGGATAAAGATATAGGTGACCCCATCACAATTACCTGTGGTTGTCCCCCTCCAAAACAAGTACATTGTTTTGGATAGTGTGGAGGAGGATGACTCTCCAGGGGTAAGCCATAGTGACCAGGTCACTGGCACACAGTCAGGCTCTGTGGCCCGGCAAGGAAAGAGAGGGATTAAGAGAGTAATAGTGGTGGGGGACTCGTCGGTTAGAGGCACGAATAGGCGATTCTGTGGGTGCGAACATGACTCCAGGATGGTAGTCTGCCTACCTGGTGCTGGGTACTGGATCTATCTGAGCGGATAGGAGGCATATTAACAGGGGAGGATAAAGAAACGGATTTCAATGAACACATTGGTGCAAATGACGTAGATAGAAAGAGCAAGGGGATCCTACGAGATCAATTCAGTAAGTTAGGAAATATGCTAAAAGTAGGGCCGCCAGGCTGGCAATCTCTGGCCTGCTCCCAATGCCTCGGGCCAGTGAGGCGAGGAATAGGGAGATGGTACAATTGAACGCTTGGCTTAAGGACTGGTCCAAAAGGGAGGGCTTCATATTCCTTGATCAGTGGGAAGTTTTCAAGAGAGGAGGGCACCTGTACAAGAAGGATGGGTCACAACTAATTTGGAAGGGCACGAATATCCTGGCTGGGAGTTTTGCATGTGCAGTTCGGGTGGGTTTAAACTAATATGGCAGGGGGGTGGGGATCAAAAAATTATGTCAACAAGTGTAGAGGCTGGGGACGAGCTTGGGGCCAGTGCAAGGCTGGCAAAGAAGAAGAGCACTCTGAAGCAGGATGACTTCACTGGGCCTGGAGGACTGGAGTGCATCTACTTCAATGCAAGGAGAGTAGCAGGTAAGACAGAAGAACTTCGGGCCTTAATGCTTACGAGGAATTTGGATGTGGTTGCGGTGACAGAGACTTGGTTGAAAGAGGGACAGGAATGCCAACTGAATATTCCGGGGTACAAGGGTTTTCGGCGAGACAGAGGAGGAGCCAAAAGAGGTGGGGGAGTCGCAGTATTAGTTAGAGAGCATATTACAGCGGTGCAGAGATAGGATAATTCAGAGGGTTCGTGTAACGAGTCACTGTGGTTGGAGCTCTGAAACAGAAAGGGCGCAGTCACTATATTGGGGGTATACTACAGGCCCCCCAACATCCCAAGGGAAGGTGGAAGAACGGATATGTCTGGAGATAATGAATAGGTGCGGAATAATAGGGTTGTTGTAATGGGAGACTTCAATTTCCCAGATATAGGCTGGTAATCGCATAGCGCTGGGAGTCTGAATGGGGAGGAATTTGTAAAATGCGTACCGGAAGTTTCTTTGAAACAACATGTCGATAGCCCGACTGGAGAGGGGGCTATACTGGACGTAGTACTGGGGAATGAGCCCGGTCAGGTCTTCAAAGTTTCGGTAGGGGAACATGTGGCAAATAGTGACTACATTTCTGTTAGCTTTGGCATAGTGATGGAAAAGGATGAGTGGTTTCTCAAGGGTAAGGTGCTGCATTGGCGGAAGGCTACCGTTAGTGGGATTAGGCAGAAATTGGCAGTTGTTGTTTTTGAGAGGCTGTTTGAGAGTAAATCCACATCTGGCATGTGGGAGCCTTTTAAGGAACAGTTGTTAGGCCTGCAGGATAGTCATGTGCCTGGAAAAACAAGGACAGGAAGGGTAGGATTCGAGAACAGTGTATAACCAGGGAAATTAAGGGATTGGTCATAAAGAAAAGAGAGGCGTACGTTAGGTCCAGGCAGCTAAAAACGGAGGGAGCTCTGGAGGAATACAAAGAAAGTAGGAAAGAACTAAAACGAGGAATTAGAAGGGCAAAAATGGGTCACGAAATGTCCTTGGCAGACAGGATTAAGGAGAATCCCAAGCCATTGCATTCATACGTTAGGAACACAAGGGTTGTCAGGGACAAAATCGGACCTATCAGGGACAAAAGTGGGGAACTATGCTTAGAGCCCAAAGAAGTAGGGGAGATCCTGAATGAATACTTTGCGTCAGTATTCACAAAGGAGAGGAATGTGTTGACTGGGAGTGTATCGGAGGGGAGTGTTGAACCGTTAGAGAAAATCTCCATTACAAGGGAGGAAGTGTTAGTTTTTTTAGGGAACATAAAGACTGACTAATCCGCTGGGCCTGGTGGAATCTATCCAAGGCTGCTCAGGGAGACGAGAGATGAAGTCGCTGTGCCAATGACGCAAATCTTTGTCTCCTCACTGGACACAGGTGAGGTCCCAGAGGATTGGAGGATAGCTAATGTGGTCCCGTTATTTAAGAAGGGTAGGAAGGATAACCCGGGAAATTAAAGACCGGTGATCTTGACGTCTGTGGCAGAGAAGTTGTTGGAGAGGATTCTTTGAGATAGGATATATGCGCATTTAGAAAGGAATAAACTCATTGACGATAGACAGCATGGTTTTGTGAGAGGGAGGTCATGCCTCACTAACCTGGTGGAGTTTTTTGAAGAAGTGACTAGAATGGTTGACGAGGGAACGACCGGGGATGTCGTCTAAATGGACTTTAGTAAAGCGTCTGACAAAGTCCCTCATGGTAGGTTGGTGCAACGGGTTGGACCTCTTGGGATAAAGGGGGAGGCGGCAGGATGCGTGGCGAACTAGCATGGTCACAGCAGACAGAGCGCGGTAATGGAGGGGTCTTTTTCCGGTTGGATGCCTGTGACTATTGGTGTTCCGCAGGGCTCTGTATTGGGACCTCTGCTGTTTGTGATTTATATAAACGATCTGGAAGAAGGTGTAACTGCGGTGATCAGTAAGTTTGCAGACGACATGAAAATGGCTGGACTTGCAGATAGTGAGGAACATTATCAGAGGCTACAGAAGGATGCAGATAGGCTGGAAATCTGGGCAAAGAAATGGCAATTGGAGTTCAATCCAGATAAATGCGAAGTGATGCATTTTGGGGAACTAACGTAGGGGGGAGCGATACGATAAATGGCAGAACCATAAAGGGTGTAGATACGCAGAGGGACCTGGGTGTGCAAGTCCACAGATCCTTGATGGTGGCGTCACAGGTGGGAAAGGTAGTGAATAAGGCATATGGCATGCTTGCATTTATAGGACGGGGCACAGAGTATAAATGTTCGGGTCTGATGTTGCAGTTGTATAGAACGTTCGTTCGGCCCCATTTGGAAAACTGCGCCCAGTTCTGGTCACCACACTGCCAGAAGGACGTGGAGGCTTTCGAGAGAGTGCAGAGGAGGTTTACCAGGATGTTGCCTGGTGTGGAAGGGCTTAGTGATGAGGAGAGATTTGGTAAACTGGGGTTTTTCTCACTTGAAAGACGGAGGATGAGGGGTGACCGAATAGAGGTGTATGAAATTATGAAAGGCATAGATAGGGTGAACGGTGGAAAGCTTTTTCCCAGATCGATAGTGATTTTCACGAAGGTTCATAGGTTCAAGGTGAGGCGCGGGGGGCCGGGGGGGGGGGTGGGGGCGGGGTGGGGGGGAGGTTTAACAGGGATATCAGAAGGACATATTTTACACAGAGGGTGGTGGGGGCCTGGAATGCGCTGCCCGGCAAGGTGGTGGAGGCGGACACACTGGGAACATTTAAGACATATCTCGATAGCCATATGAACGGAGTGGGAATAGAGGGATACAAAAGAATGGACTAGTTTGGACCAGGGAGCGGCGCGGGCTTGGAGGGCCGAAGGGACTGTTCCTGTGCTCTATTGTTCTTTGTTCTTTGTATAGTTCCCTCTTTAACTCTGGAAATTCACTGAATCCATTCAGGTCCAATAATTGTGACATCAATTTCAGATTTATTCTGCAACGAGTTCAAAAACGTCGGCCACAGCAACTGAATCTATCCCCTCCAGCTTCAAGTTCCTCTGCAGCCCAGATGAGATGTCCTGAAACGGGGCACAAGGCAGGCAACACAACCCTTCGGGAATCTCAATCCTGGCCACAGAGAAAAGTGTATATTCCCCTGACGAACTGCCCCCATTTGCAACTACATTTCCGTTTTCGCCTCCCTCTTGAATGGCCCCCTGATCCCCTGTGCTATTGTTTAGGTTCTCATCCTCCTGGCAGCCACACAGGGAGCAAGTGTCACAAACATCTTTGTTTAATCATTCGAAGGACATGAGCGCCCCTGGCTGGATCGCATTTATTGCCAGTCCCTAGTTGCCCTTTGAGGATATTCAGAGTCACCAACATTGATGTGACTCTGGTGTCACATGTAGGGCAGACCACATAAGGACGGCAGGTCTCATTCCTTAAAATACTTTCGTGAACCAGACAGGTTTTGTAACAATGGTACTGTCCTCACGTGTCAAATTCTGTTCAACTTCATGTACTGCACAAATTCCTGGGTGATCAAGGGCGGTCCATTTTCAGAAACCAAAACCTGCGGGATCCCGGATGTCAAGAAGAAGCCGTGCAGTTTATCCACTGTTGTCCTTGTGTTTGATTAACTCACCCTGAGTACGGCCATCCATTTTGAATCAGCATCTCCCATTACCAGGAACGTAGACCCCATGAACGATCTGGCACTGTCCATGTGCAGCCATGTCTACGGGCGTCCTGGCCATTCCCAAGTGTGAGAGTGCTGACTGGTGTTAGTTCAGCCTTTGTTGATATTGCCAACACTGACCCACGATCAAATATCTGTATCCATACCTGGCCACCAGACATGGCAACTTGGAGGACCGTCAGTTTGCCACTCCTGCGTGGCCATGGTCAGGTTCAGCCAGGATGGGATGGTGAACCTGGCTCAGGATGACATTCTTGAGCCCCATAGGAGTGTGCCATCTTCCACAGTCAGCTGCTGTCTGCCACTCCAATATGGGTGCAATTCAGGCTGTAACGGCCTTTTCGTTTTCCCCACCAGCACTAGCTGCTTCAATTTATTTAGGAATGGATAATTTTGCCTCCACCGCCGAATATTATTGGCAGTAACTTGGAGTGTTTCGAAAAAGTTCATGATTTCCACTGGGGGTCCGACAAATGTCTGTTAATCATCGCCAGCTGAAGGCATCTGCCTTAACGACTTGACCTCCTGGAGGGTGTTCCAGTTGATAATGGTCGGCAGACAATACTAAAGCCACAGCTGGATATGGGTCGATGTTATGGGCTGCCCCGCCATGCAGGTACTTCTGGAATTCATTTTCCTACAGAGGGTGGTGGGCGAGTTCTTTTCCCGAGGTGTCACAGTGGTTAGCACAACTGCCTCATAACGCCAGAGACCTGGGTTCAATTCTTGGCTTGGGTCACTGTCTGTGCCGAGTCTGCACATTCTCGCTGTATCTGTGTGGGTTTCCTCTGGTTGCCCCCAAAGTCTGATGGACGAGCTGGTTAGGTTCATTGGCCATGTTAAATTCTCCCTCAGTGTACCCCAACAGGCACCAGAATGTGAGGACTCGGCAATTTTCACTGTAACTTCATTGCAGTGTTAATGCAAGCCTACATTTGATATTTCATAGATGTTAAACATCGTCTGAGTATGAATTGTTGAATATCACTGGGAATCCTCATTGAGCTGTTAGCACGTAAGTGTACTTCAATAAGTTCATAATCGGAAACAAGAACCCTCCTGCCAGCTTTGCGTTGAACTCCTCGATCCGAGGGATTGCGTATTTATCCAGCTGTGAGAAACAGTTTACCGTTTGTTTAAAATTTCCCAGTCCAAAGTATTTTTATTCACTCATGGGATTTGGGTGTCGCTGGCCGGCCCGCATTTATTGCCCATCCCCAGTAGCCCATGGTCAGAGGGCAATTAAGTGTCAACCACATTGCTCTGACCCTGGAGTCACATTTAGTTCTGACCACGTAAGGACGACAGACTTCCTTCCCTGGGACATTGGTGAACCAGACGTGTTTTTCCGAAAGTCCACAATGGTTTAATGGTTCGCAGCAGATTCTGAAATTCAAGATATATTCATTCAAATTCCACCATCTGTCGTGTGGGGATTAGCTGAGTTTCTGTATTATAGTCTAGTAATAAAACCACCAGTCCATCACATCCACACCCAGAGTGTACACACCCTGAGTTCCGGTAACCGAGACACACCATATTATATATGTTTGCAGGGCTCCCGGATTGGACAGCATTAACTGCCTCAATCAGGGAGCTCATATTCCAATAACTCCACCTGATGGTTATCATTAAAGTTATTAAATAGGTCTCTCTGTCCCTTTCTGTACTTCTCTCTGTGTCTCTTTCTATGTTTCTCTGTCTCTTGCTCTCTCTCTCTCTCTATCTCTGTCCCTCTCTCTGCTTCTCTCTGTCTCCTTCTGTCTCCTCTGTCTCCCCCTCTCTACCCTCTTCCTCTGCCTCAGTCTCACTCTCCTTCTCCCGCTTCGTCTCAATCTCCCTTTCCCTTCCGTCTCTGTTCCCCGTTACTGCTTTGTCTGTCTCTTTCTCTCTCTCTCCCTCTCTTCTCTTCTTCGCTCTGTCTTTTATTCTTGCCGTGTCCACTGTATTCGTTCAGTCTCACTCTTTCCCATTCGCTCCCGCTCTCTGTCTCTGTATCTCTGTTTCTCTCGGCCTCTGACGATTTGCCTTTCTGTCTCTCTTTCTGTCTCCCTTTCTCACTTCGTCTCCATCTCCCTATCTTATGACATCCTACCATCTGTCTTGTTCTGTCTCTCTTTCTCATTACCTGTCCATCTCTCTGGCCATTATCCCCTCCATCTCCCCCTGTCTTTCTCGCTCTTTGATAATCTTTCTCTGTCTCAGTCTGTTCTCTCTGTCTCTCTCTCTCGGTCTCTCTTTTTTTCCCCTGTACCTGTTAGAAACTATTTCAAACTCTGTCGCTCTTCATGTCTTTGTGCCCTTTCCTCTCTCTGTCAATCTCTCTCACTCTATCACTCTCACTGTTGCTATCACTGCCCTCTTTCTCTATGTGTCACTCTTTCTGTCCCTGTGAGGCTGTTTGTTATTTATATTTTGAATGTCCAATAGGAAGAGTCAGGGGTCTTGTTGTTGTAGTTTCTCCTTAGGGTTTAATGAGCTGAGGAAGTGCAGTTCGGGGATATTTCAGTATATTTTTTAGCTGCGGTCTGAAGTGACTCTGTGTCACAGCATAAATGGCAGTGTGTGTGCAGCAACTTCTGAGTTGCAGCATGCAGCCCAATTCCAGAACAAAATAATTTAACGATACCGACTGATAGCCCAAATAATCCATCCGATTCCATATTGAATAAACCATGAATATAGACCATAAAATAATGAAATTGGTTGAGATGACAAGCAGTAAAATTATAGATTTCCTTCGACTCTCCATCTCTGGATATCTGGGATTTTCCCCACTGCTGAGAGCCCGGAGTCTCCTGCGGGCTCTGCTGCTCACGAAAATGTGTCTGACGGTGAAAGCGTTGAGCAGCAGAATCAGGACGAACGGGACAGTCGGGGTTAGAATGTGGTGGAGGAACTCGATTGTTCCCCAGACCGGAGAGAACATAACGTGCATTGTGACATCACAAAACCAGGGGAGGTTCTCCTGCTGATATCGATTTGATAACATAAAATGCCAGAAAATGTTCTTTAAACAGCTCAGCACCGTCACTGTTCCCAGAACCAGAGCTGCCGATTTCTCGCTGCAATATTTACTATTCAGTTTGGGGCAGCAAATGGCCACACATCGATCAAAGGTGGAAGTGACGGTGAACCAGACAGAACAGTCAGTGGCTGCATAAAGCAGGACGGCGTGGATGTTACAGACGGGGAGCGATAGCAGGAAATAAAACTGTTCCCGATAAAGAATGGGAATGTGTCTCAATATCAGGTCGAGGATAACGGCCAGCAGATCCCCCACTGGCATGGCCACCAGGTAACGAGTGATAACTTTGGAAAGACAAAAGTTTCTGCTCGTCAGGGTCGCAATTGTGATTATGTTCACTGTCAGGAAGAAAATAAAGAATAAAATTAGACACGATTCAGGGAAAGAAATTACCATTTAGACTGAGGATGGCTTGAAATAAAAATAATATACACACAAAGAGGATCATTTAAATCTCTCTGTTTCTTTTTAAATTCAGCACGTCTCTTCGCCTGTGAGAGGAAACAGGAGCATCCGGAGGAAACCCACACAGACACGGGGAGAAGGTCCAAACTCCACACAGACAGTGAACCAAGCCTGGAATTGAAACCAGGTCCCTGATGCTGTGAGTCAGCAGTGAAAACCACTGTGTCACCGTGCTGCTCCATGGTAGCGACAAAATGATATATATTTGGGAGAGAGTTTTCCAGGGAGTCCACAACATTGTCCCTCCCTTAGCTACAGTTAAATAGCCCCTCGACCTTGTGGGGATTTGGAGGGTAAGAAGGTTGAGGGAGTAAACGCTGAGAGAAAATCCTGAGTGGAGTCCTGTAGGTGGTAATCTGTTGTCTCTCAGACAGCTTACTGACAGCCCCTGCAACACAGCTGGTACCAAACAGCTCTTTCCTCTGTACATTACTAACAATTGACAGAGGGAGATCCTGATGCATCGACAGTTCAGAATCTCTATTATATTTACCCAGGACTGTACCCAGGAGAGGAGAGCATAGCATTCTGGCCACTGTTAGCACAACAAAGGAAGGAACAATAATTTCACACTCGATTGGCACAGAATACAACGACCAGGGTTTGCTTTCAACAGTGGGAGAAACCTTCAGGATTCAGTGAATAGCTACCACCTATCGTGCCCAGTGCGTTTGCTGCTTTCCCACTATGGCCTACTGGACCACTGAAGCTCAGTGAGTCCTCTCTCGGCAGGAAGGTGGCTAATCTATGCACCAGGCAAGAAAAACTCAAAACAAGGCCGGTACCAAAGATAAGCCAAGCAGCCTGCCTTAATGACTTTCGTCCTGTGGCACTGACATTCAATATTGTGAAATGCAGCAAAATGTTAGTCATGGCATGAAACAATTCCAGCCTCCCAGATTGCCTGGATCCACTAGAGTTCACCTACCTCCCCAACAGGTCCACAGACACCATCTCCCTGGACAAAACGACAAAGGTCTGTGAATGAAGCCCAATCCATCAGTCAAACCACCCTTCGACCGTTGACACTGTTTACACTTTCCGCTGCCTCGGAAAAGCAGCCACCAAATTAAGGACCCCACGCACCTCGGACATAAACTCTTCCACCTTCGTCCAACGGGAAAAAAGATAAAAGAAAGTCTGAGTGCATGAACCAATTGACCCAAAGATTCATAGCAAGCCTAAAGCGCAGAGGGCGGCCATTCATCCCATCGAGTCTGCACCGACAACAATGTCACCCAGTCTCTATCTCAGAAATCCCACAGAATTAGGCTGCTAATCCCTCTAACATACATATGCCGGGACACTAAGCAGCCATTTAGCATGGCCAATCAACCAAACCTTCACATCTTTGGACTGTGGGTGGAAACCCTAGCATCCGGAGGACATCCACGCAGACTCCGGGAGAATGTGCGTGTTCCACACAGACAGTGATCCAAGGTGGAATCGAAGTCATGTTCCTGGAGATGTGAGACAGCAGTGCTAACCATTGTGCAATCATGCTGCCGACTCACGAACACCTTCTTCTCTGCTGCCATCAGAGACGTGGGTAGAATAAGGACAGGAAGGGTTGTTGGACGTTCCGGGGTATAGATGTTTCAGTAAGTGGAAGGAAGCTGGTATAAGAGGTGGAGGAGTAGCATTGTTAATGAAGGATAGTTTAACGGCAGTGGAAAGGCACTTCGATGGGGATCTGCTTACTGAGGTAATATGGGCTGAAGTTAAAAATAGAAAAGGAGCGGTCACGTTTTTCAGAGTTTACCATAGGCCCCCAAATAGTAATAGAGATGTGGAGGAAGAAATTGCTAAGCAGATTATGGATAGGTGTGAGGATCACATGGTAGTTGTCATGGGGGACTGTAATTTTCCAAATATTGATTGGAACCTTTGAAGGTCGAATAGTTCGGATGGGGCAGTTTTTGTGCAGTGTGTGCAGGAGGGTTTCCTGACACAATATGTGGATAGGCCGACATTAGGTTGGGCCACGTTGGATTTGGTACTGGGAAATGAAACGAGCCAATTGTTGGATTTGGTTGTGGGAGAGCACTTTGCAGATCGTGACCACAATTCTGTGTCTTTTGTTATTGCAATGGAGAGGGATAGGGCCGTACGGCATGGCAAGGTTTATAATTGGGGGAGAGGTAATTATGATGCGATTGTGCTTGAATTAGGGGGCATAAGATGGTAACAGAAACTGTCTGGGAAAGGCACGAATGAAAAGTGGAACTTTTTCAAGGAACAAATACTGTGTGTCCTTGATAGGTATGTCACTGCCAGGCAGGGAGGGGTTGGCCGAGTGAGGGAACCATGGTACACAAAAGAGGTGGAAAGTCTTGTGAAAAGGAAGAGGGAAGCTTATGTAGGGATGAGGAAACAAGGTTCAGATGGCTCCATTGAGGGTTACAAGTTAGCAAGGAATGAGCTGAAAATGGGGCTTAGGAGAGCCAGGAGGGGGCATGAGAAGTCCTTGGCGGGTCGAATCAAGGAAAACCCCAAGGCGTTTTACTCTTATGTGCAGAATAAAATAATGACCAGGGTGAGGTTAGGGCCGGTCAAGGACAGTCGTGGGAACTTGTGTATGGAGTCTGTAGAGATAGGCGAGGTGATGAATGAATATTTTTCCTCAGTGTTCACCAAGGAGATGGGCATGTTTTTGAGGAAGAGAAGGTTTTACAGGCTAAGAGGCTGGAGGAAGCAGATGTTCGGAGGGAGGTTGTACTAGCAGTTTTGAATAAACTGAAGGTCGATTAGTCCCCAGGGCCTAATGAAATATATCCGAGGATTCTTTGGGAGGCAAGGGATGATATTCCAGACCCATTGGCTTTGATCTTTGGGTCCTCCCTGTCCACAGGGGTGGTGCCAGAGGACTGGAGAGTGGCGAATGTTGTTCCTCTGTTTAAGAAAGTGAATAGAAATGACCCTGGTAATTATATGCCGGTTAGTCTTACTTCGGTGTTTGGAAAATTGATGGAAAAGGTCCTTAGGGATAGGATTTACGACCATTTAGAAAGATGTGGATTAATCCAGGATAGTCAGCACGGATTCATGAAGAGCAAGTCGTGCCTCAGAAATTTGATAGAATTTTTTGAGGAGGTTACTAAGTGTGTTGAAGATAGGGCAGTTGATGTCATATACATGGATTTTAGTAAGGCGTTTGATAAGGTCCCCCATGGTCGGCTTATGATGAAAGTAAGGAGATGTGGGATAGAGGGAATGTTGGCCGATTGGATAGGTTACTGGCTATCTGATCGAAGACAGAGGGTGGTGGTGGATGGAAAATTTTCGGACTGGAGGCAGGTTGCTAGCGGAGTGCCACAGGGATCAGTGCTTGGTCCTCTGCTATTTGTGATTTTTATTTATGACTTCGAGGAGGGGGCTGAAGGGTGGGTCAGTAAATTTGCTGATAAGACTAAGGTTGGTGGAGCAGTGGATGAGGTGGATGGCTGTTGTGGACAGCAAAGAGACATAGATAGGATGCAAAGCTGGGCTGAAAATGGCAGATGGAGTTTAACCCTGATGAATGTGAGTTGATTCATTTTGTGAGGACAAATTTAAATGTGGATTACAGGGTCAAAGGTAGGGTACGTGAAGACTGTGGATGAACAGAGAGATCTTGGGGTCCATATCCACAGATCTCTGAAGGTTGCCACTCAAGTGGAAAGAGCTGTGAAGAAGGCCTATAGTGTGTTAGCTTTTATTAACAGGGGGTTGGAGTTAAAAAGCCGTGGGGTTATGCGGAAACTGTACAGGACCTTGGTGAGACCACATTTGGGACATTGTGTGCCGTTCTGGTCACCTCACTATAGGAAGGATGTGGAAGCGCTGGAAAGAGTGAAAAGGAGATTTACCAGGATGCTGCCTGGTTTGGAGGGTAGGTCTTATGACGAAAGGTTGAGGGAGCCCGGGCTGTTCTCTCTGGAGCGGAGGAGTTTGAGGGGAGACTTAATAGAGGTCTATAAAATGATGAAGGGGATAGATAGAGTGAACGTTCGAAGACTATTTCTTCGGGTGGATGGAGCTATTGCAAGGGGGCATAACTATAGGGTTCATGGTGGGAGATACAGGAAGGAAGTCCGAGGTCGGTTCTTTACACAGAGAGTGGTTGGGGTGTGGAATGGACTGCCTGCAGTGATAGTGGAGTCAGAAACTTTAGGAACATTTAATAAGCTATTGGATAGGCACATGGAGTACTTCGGGATGATAGGGAGGAAATAGCTTGATCTGGGTTTCAGACAAAGCTCAACGCAACATCGTGGGCCGAACTGGGTGCAGCTACAGGAAGGATGTGTTACACTGGAGACGGTGGAGAGGAGATTCACCAGGATGCTGCCTGGGCTGGAGAGTTTCAGCTATGAGTAGAGACTGGTTAGGCTGGTTTTTTATACCTTAGATCAGAGTCGGCTGGAGGGGGAATGGGTGTAGTGGGTGGTGGTGGGGAGTGTTTTCAGGTCGGAGGGACCTGAGTGATATTATGTGGCACATAGATAGGAAGAAACGTTTTGCCTTTTGTAGAGGTATCACTAACCAGAGGGGCGTGCATTGAACGTAAAGGGCAGATTTTTGTGTGGATTTGAGGAAAACTGTTTCCATCCCCAGGGTGCTGGGATCTGCAACTCACAGGCCGAAAGGATGGTAGGAGTGGGAACAACCACAATATGCATTTAGATCAGCAATTCAAACGCCAGAGCATAAAAGGCTGTGGATGAGTGCTGGAAAATGTGATTCAATTGGATAGGTATTTGATGACCACTTCAGATGTATTGGGCCAAAGCGCCTCATTTAGTGCTGTTAAACCTCGATAACCGTCAGACCACCCTCAACAGTGGCCCGATCACTTGCAGCTCTCACAGCGCTGGTTGGTTTACCGACCACATACCAAACCTATGTGGTTGCATTGCGCAATTTCAGCCAGCAGTGAGCTGCCTGGTCTGAGAGAGACATCTGTCAGCTCTGTGTTGCTGCAGCTTGCTTCAACACAGCAGCTGGCCCATATAGAATCATAGAAACAGAGAACAACTATAGCACAAAACAGGCCCTTCGGCCCCACAAGTTGTGCCGAACATATCCCTACCTTCGAGGCCTACCTATAACCCTCTTTCCTATTAATTCCCATGTACTCACCCAGGTGTCTCTTAAAGTACCCTATTAAGTTTGCCTCCACCACCACTGACGGCAGCCGATTCCACTCGCCCACCACCCTCTGTATGAAAAACTTCCCCCGAACATTTCCCCTGTACTTACCCCCCAGCACCTTAAACCTCTCGTAGCAGCCATTTCCACCCTGGGAAAAAACCTCTGAGAGTCCACCCGATCGATGCTTCTCAAACATCTTATCGACCTCTATTAAGTCATCTCTCATCCTACGTCTCTCCTCGGAGGAAAGACCGAGCTCCCTCAGCCTAACCTCATAAGGCATGACACTCAATTCAGGCAACATCCTTGTAAATCTCATCTGCACCCTTTCAATCTTTTCCACATCCTTCCTGTAATGAGGCGACCAGAACTGAGCACAGTACTCCAAGTGGGGTCTGACGAGGGTCTTATATAGCTGCATCATTATCCCCGGACTCCTGAACTCAATCCCTCGATTGATAAACGGCCAGCACACCATACGCCTTCTTAACCACTTCCTACACCTGCGGGGCCGATTTTAGAGTCCTATAGACACGGAACCCAAGGTCCTTTTGATCCTCGACAGGACTAAGAGTCTTTCCCTTTATATTGTACTCCGTCATCCCATTTGGGCAGGCAAAATGGACGACCACGCATTTATCTGGTTTGAAGTCCATCTGCCACTTCTCCGCCCAGTCGTGCATCCTATCTATGTCCCTCTGTAACTTCTGACATCCCTCGAGACTATCCACAATCCCACCAACCTTCGTGCCGTCGGCAAACGTACCAACCCCTCCTTCCGCTTCCTCATCCAGGTCATTTATGAAAATGACAATCAGCAAGGATCCCAGAACAGGTCCCTGGGGCACACCCCTGGTGACCGACCTCCATTTAGAAAAGGACCCATTTATACCCACTCTCTGCCTCCTTTGGGCAAGCCAGTTCTGGATCCACAGGGCAGCAGCCCCTTAGATCCCATGGCCTCTCTCTTTTTCTAGAAGCCTTGCATGGGGGACCTTAACGAACGCCTTGCTAAAATCCATATAAACCACATCTACCGCTTTCCCTTCGTCAATGTGTTTAGTCACATTTTTGAAGAACTCCACCAGGCTCGTAAGGCACGATCTGCCTTTGACAAAGCCAGGCTGAGTATTCTTGAGCATACTAAATCTCTCTAAATGCTCATAAATCTTTTCCCTCAGGATGTTCTCCATCAGCTTACCAACAACTGAGGTTAGACTCACCGGTCGGTTATTTCCTGGGCTATCCGTATTCCCCTTCAAGAAAATAGGAACAACATCCGCAATCCTCCAGCACCTCTCCCTTCTCCATCGAAGACGCAAAGATCATCGCCAGAGGCTCTGCAATCTCTCCCCTCGCCTCCCACAGTAACCTGGGGTACATCCCATCCGGACCCGCGAATTATCTATCTTGATGCCATTCATGGATTCCAGCACAACCTCTTTTTTTAAAGTCCACATACTCAATATTTTCAGTCCACCGCAAGCCCCGCAGTAGAACCACCCAGGTCCTTCTCCTCTGTGAAAACCGAGGCAAAATACTCATTAAGCATCTTTGCCATTTCAACTGGTTCCGTACAGACTTTCCCACCTTCACCTTTTATCGGCCCTCTTCCTTCACGTCTCATTCTTTTACTCTTCACATATTTATCGAACGTCTTAGGGTTTTCCTTATTCCTACCTGCCAAGGCCTTCTCGTGACCCCGTCTGGCTCTCCTAATTTCCTTCTTTAGTCCCTTCCTGCAAGCCGTATACTCATTGAGATACCTATGTTCGCCAAGCTCTCTGAACCTTTTGTCCGCTTTCCTTTTCCTCTCGACGAGGTCCCGCACAGCTTTCATGCACCACGGTTCCTTTAAAATATCAACACCTCCCTGTCTGCTCGGAACGTTGTCCTGTAGAACCCTAGACAGCCATTCCTTGAAAAACTGCCACCTCTCTTCGGTACATTTCCCCGAGAATACCTTCTTCCAATTTAGTCCTCTAATTTGCTGCCTTACGTCTTCATATTTCCCCTTACTCCATATCAACGCTTTCCTCGCTTGCCTGTTCCTCTCTTTTCCCAATGCAAGCATAAAGGAGATAGAGTTATGATCGCTATCTCCAAGATGCTCTCCCGCTGACAGATATGAGACCTGTCCAGGTTCATTGGTCAGTATCAGATCAAGTAAAGCCTCTCCACTTGTCGGCTTGTCAGCATGCTGTGTTAGGAAACCCTCCTGAACACACCTAACGAAATCTTCCCCATCCAATCCCCTTACCCGAGGGATATTCCAATCTATGTTTGGGAAATTAAAGTCTCCCATCACAACAACTCTGCTATTACTGCATCTCTCCAGTATCTGTTTCCCTATCTCCTCCTCCACCTCCCTGTTACTATTGGGCGGCCTGCAGATAACTCCCAGCAAAGTGATCGACACCTTCCCACTCCGAACTTCCACCCACATAGTCTCGGTGGACTATCCCTCCACAGCATGTACCTTCTGTACAGCTGTGACACTCTCCCTGATCAGCAGTGCCACCCCATTCCCCCCCCCGCCCCCCCCCCCGCCCCACCCCCCTCTTGCCTCCCACCCTGTCCTTCCTGAAACATCCGAATCCCCGCACTATGAGTATCCAGACCTGTCCCTGAGACATCCAAGTCTCCGTAATGGCCACCACATGACACTTCCAGGCATCAATCCACGCTCTGAGCTCATCCCCTTTATTCACTTTGCTCCTGGCATTAAAGTAAACACATCTCAATCCGTTGGTCTGAGATCTCCCCTTCTCTATCCCTCATCCATCCTCCATTTTGCACTGTCTGTAACCCTTCTCTGTTTGCAAGCTAACTTCCTCGCTCCCAGTCACCTCGTCTCGATCCCCTCCCCCCATCCTGTCTCGTTTAAACTCTCCCCGGGAGCCTTAGCCAACTTTCCCGCCAGGATATTGGCCCCGCTGGGATTCTAGTGCCACCCGTTTTTTGTGTACAGGTCACCCCTGCCCCTAAAAGGGCCCAATGGTCCAGGAACCTGAATCCCTGCCCCCTGCACCTGTCCCACAGCTACAGATTCCTCCTCCACCTCACTCCATTCATGCCCTCACCTTCCCCTGGCACCGGCAGCAATCCTGAGGTAACGACCTTTGCTTTCCTCCTTCTCAGCTGTCCCCCTAATTCCCTGTACTCCCTTTTCATGAACCCTTCCCCCTTCCTACCCACATCAGCGCTACCAATATGTACCGCTACCTCTGGCTCCTCTCCCTCCCACCTCAGTACTTCTGGGACTCGACCAGCGACATCCTGGATCCCGGCCCGAGGGAGGCAGACCACCATCCGTGACTCCCACCTGCCTCCGCAAAAACGCCTGTCCGACCCCCTTACTGTCGAGTCCCCGATTAACACTGCCTTCCTCCTCTTTTACTTAGTCCTCTGAGTTACAGGGCCGGACTCCACTCCGGAGACACGGCCACTGCTGCTTCCCCCAGACGGGCTGTCCCCCCCAGCAGTACTCAGGCAGGAGTACTTGTTGTGTAGGGGCACATCCACCTGGGGTGCTCTCAATCACCAGAGCTTTCCCTTCCTGGCCGTCACCCACTTGGCCTCCTCCCGTGGCCCTGGTGTGACCACCTGATGATAGCTCTTGTCTATCACCTCCTCATTATCCCTTACCAGCCTAAAATCCTCGAGCTGCAGTTCCCGCTACCTAACACGGTCCCTCAGGAACCGCAGCTCGACACACCCCTCCCAGATGTGGGTGTCCGGGAGGCCAGGTGCCTCCAGGATCTCCCACATCCTACACTGGGAACAACACACTGGCTTCACATTCATAGTTGAACCTTTTTACCAAGGTACACAGAGAAAAGTTAATAAGAATTAAAAACTAAGAATTAAGACACACCCCTGCTTGCCCTTTCCTCCGAAGCCCTGTGCGCCAAAGCCCTTACAGCTCACACTCTGCTTCCCACTCACTCCGCTACTCGCTACCGACGCTGCCCGCTGTATTCTGCGGCATCACTTTTAAACCTCCCGCGCGCTTAAAAAAAACACTTTGCCGACACACCTCGCGGCCCACTTCCGCTAAAATTTTAAAGTTATTTAAGGTTAAAGTTAAAGTACGTTTACCACAGACAAAGCCCGCGAAAAACATTAAAAAGTCAGTCACTCACCTCACACACGAACAATGAACAATCAGATAGTGCGGGGGTCCGCAGCTCTTCACGAGTAGCCCCCGAACGAATATAGTGCCACCCCCATCACCACACGGAACAATCACCCTCTTCCTCCAGACCCATTACACGCAGAGAGGGAGTGAGTCTCCCTCCCTACCCCACTGTGTATGCAGAGAGGCAGAGGGGCCCCCTCCCTCCCCCAATATGCATACAGAGAGGCAGCGAGACACCTCCCTACCCCACTGTGCATGCAGAGAGGCATGAGACCCCCTCCCTACAGCACCGATTGCGTGCTGAGTGGCTGTTGGGCCCCCTATCCCCACCAATCACTTGCAGAATGACAGCGGGGACTACCCCACTCCACATTTAGCATGTAGAGTGACAGCAGGACCCGCTCCCCCCAACAACTAAGTGCTGAGTGGCCGCGGGTACCCACTTACCTTGCCAACCGCGTGCAGAGTGGAAGCGGGACCCCCTACGCCCACAACAATCTCGTGCTGAGCGGCAGCGGGGCCTTCCTCTCTATGCCACCGATCACGTGCAGAGTGGCAATGGGCCACCCTTCCTACCGGATCGGCCAATCTGTCGTCAGGCCCCGCCTCTTCAGGTCCTGCCCCTGCAGACCACGTCCTGTAGACCCCGCCACCTTCAGGACGCTCCTGTAGAGCCCGCCACCTTATGCCACACTCCCAGTACTGCCCGGTGGGCATTGCTCAAGGAGCATCTACCTTTGCCCTCGAACTTGCCCGGTCTCCTCAATGGCCTTCATTTCTACCGGCAAGGTCCTCGCGACTTGTCCTCATACCCTCATATCTCTTTATTCTATAATTCTACCCAATGCTCTGCCATTAACTGTCCCAATTCGATCTACCAAATCCATCATATCAAATTGATCTTAATAAAACTCCATCTGCCATTGATCAGCGCACTGGCCCAAAAGGCCAAGGTCCCGTTGCAATCCAAGATAGACACCTTCATTATCCACTATGTCACCAATCTTGGTGTCATCTGCAAGCTGACGAGAAATGGCTCCTAAATTGCCATCCAAAACATTCATACCAATGTTAATTTACAGTGGAACCAGCACTGATCCTTGAGGCACACCGCTTGTTACAGGCCACCAGATTGAAAAACAACCCACTACAAGCACCCACTCTCTTCTGTCATCAGACCAATTTGGTATCCGACTAGCTACCTCACTCTGGATCCCGTGAGATTTAACCTTTGCAACAACCTACCACGCGGTTCCTTTTCAAAGGCCTTGCTAAAGTCCAACGTCAGCTGCACTGCCCTCATCTACTTGGTTGGTATCTCTTTAAAATTAGTGGGAGCAGAGTCATTGAATACTTTTAAGAAGGGGTTTAAATATTATCAGGGATTGGAAAGAATGTGGGATTGACTTTACAATCAGATCTTGAACATTTTGAACAGCAGAGCAGGCTCGAGGGACTGAATGGCCGACTCCTGGTTGTAACATGTATGTGTGTACACAGTAGAAGAGAGCCTCAATTTGGCAGGTGGCCAGATCATCAATAACCTGTCCTGACCCCCATGCCGACACTACAGTTACGAAAGCCCAACGACGCCTCTACCTTCTCAGAGGTTGAGGAAATTTGGCATGTCCGCTAGGACTCAACAACTTTTATAAAAAACATTTATATAAAAAACATTATTTCTGGTTGCACCACAACGTGGTATGGCTCCTGCGCTGTCCATGATCGCAAGTAGCTGCAAAAAGTGGTGAATGCATCCCAGTCCATCGCACAGTCCAACCTCCCTTCATTGAGTCTGTCTACAGTTCCGCTGCTTCGGAAAAGCAGCCAGCATAATCAAAGTCCCCAAGCACATTGGACATACTCTCTTCCACCTTCCTCCATCGGGATAAAGATACAAAAGTCTGGGGCCCTGTACCAACCGACTCAAAACATCATGGCCCTAAAACATATTATGTTGATCTTTCTCTACATCTTAGCTATGATTCCATGATTGTCTCCATCCAGGCTACATATTCTGCACCCACCATATAAAAGTATATTACAGTGGATTCTGGAATCTGAAACCAATCAGCTTTGACAAAGCATCATCTGGACTCGAAACGTCAGCACTTTTCTCTCCGTACAGATACTTTTGAATGGTGCACCCCATCCTTTCCTTCCCGATGAATGGTATGCTTTGGATAGCACAGAAAAACAATACTTTTCATTGTATGCTTATACATGTGACAACAATAAATCTGTTCAGAAATAAGTTATGGTAAACAACAATAGAAGTCTACTTTGATCCCACATGGAATACTGTCTCCAAGACTGAGCTCCACACTGTGGGAAGGATGGAAAGGCTTTGGAGAGGGTAAGAAGAGATTTTCTGTAATTGTTCAGGGAGGACGGATTATACAGTGACCTGGTTAGACTAGAGAAGCTGGTTTTGTTCTCCAAAGAGCAGAGGAAAATATTAAGAGAGTTGATCAAGGTTTTCAGCATTATAAAGGACTTAAATAAATTCAGTAGTGACATGGGGGGAATTTTCCAGTCCCGCCCATCACGGGAATCGTAGTTGACGGGACACTGAACATGCAAACGTCTGTTGACCTCAGGCTGCATTTTCCAGCCTTGGGGTAAGCATGGCCGGAGAAGCCCAACATAACGGTTCCAATGTCAGATGGGTCGTTAAAAAGGAGAGATGGGTTGGTTCAAGAAGCCTTCAATTCTTTTTGCCACATGAGAAGAAGGATGTAGAGGCTTTGGAGTGATGCAGGAGAGATTTACCAAGATGCTGCCTGGATTAGAGGGTCTGAGCTACAAGGAGAGACTGGACAAGGGTTGGTTTCTCTGGAGTGGTGGAGGCTCAGGAGAGACCTGATAGAGTTTATCAAATGATGAGAGGCATAGAGAAGGTTGCCAGGGTTGAATCGCTTTGCCAGAGTTGAATGTCTAATCACAGAATCCTGACAGTGCATGAAGAAGCTATGTCGCCCATCAAGCCTGCACCAACAAGAGTCCCCCCAGGCACGATTGGCATGACCCCACGTTTTAACCCTGCTAATCCCACTGACACAAAGGGGTAATTTAGCATGACCAATACACCAAACCTGCACATCTTTAATGTGGGGGAGGAAACCAGAGCACCCGGAGTAAACCCAAACAGAAGCGGGGAGAATGTGCAAACTCCACACAGAGAGTCACCCGAGGCCGGATTTGAACCTGGTCTCTCGTGCTGTGAGGCAGCTTTGCTAAACATTCTACCACCATGCCACAACCTAATATTAATACTCGGGGGCACGCACTTAAAGTGAGAGCGGAAAAGTTCAAAGGAGACTTCGAAACATAGAAGGAACAGAGAAAAACTACAGCACAAAACAGGCCCTTCGGCCCCACAAGTTTTGCCAAACATATCCCTACCTTTTAGGCCTACCTATAACCCTCCATTCTATTAAGTCCCAGGTACTCGTCCAGGAGTCTCTTAAAAGTCCCGATTGAGTTTGCCTCCACCACCACTGACGGCAGCCGATTCCACTCGCCCACCACCCTCTGAGTGAAAAACTTCCCCCTAGCATTTCCCCTGTATCTAACCACCAGCACCTTAAACCTGTGTCCTCTCGTAGCAGCCATTTCCACCCTGGGAAAAAGCCTCTGAGAGTCCACCCGATTTATGCCTCTCAACATCTTATATACCTCTATTAGGCCTCCTCTCATCCTACGTCTCTCAAGGAGAAAAGACCGAGCTCCGTCATCTCAGACCCCATTCCAATTGGGGTCTGAGGAGGGTCTGATACAGCTGCATTATTATCCCCGGACTTCTAAACTCAATCCCTCGATTGATAAAATACAGCACACCATACGCCTTCGTGACTACCTCCTCCACGTGCGGGGCCGATTTTAGAGTCCTATGGACACGGACCACAAGGTCCTTCTGATCCTCTACAGTACTAAGAGTCTTTCCCTTTATATTGTACTCCTTCATCCCATTTGAGCTGCCAAAAAGGACCACGACGCATTTATCTGTGTTGATGTCTATCTGCCACTTCTCCGCCCAGTCTTGCATCCTATCTAAGTCCCTCTGTAACTTCTGGCATCCCTCCAGACTATCCAAAACCCCACCAACCTTCGTGTCGTCGGTAAACTTACCAACCTATCCCTCCACTTCTTCATCCGGGTCATTTATGAAAATGACAAACATCAAGGGTCCGAGAACAGATACCTGGGGCAGACATCTGGTGACCGACCTCCATTTAGAAAAAGACCCACCTATACCCAGTCTCTGCCTCCTTTGGGCAAGCCAGTTCTGGATCCACAGGGCAGCAGCCCCTTGGATCCCATGCCCTGTCACTTTTTCTAGAAGCCTTGTATGGGGGATCTTATCGAACGCCTTGCTAAAATCCATAGAAACCACATCTACCGTTCCCCCTTCGTCAATGTGCTTCGTCACAATTTCGAAGAACTCCACCACGCTCGTAAGGCACGATCTGCCTTTGAGAAAGCTGAGTATTCTTGAACATTCTAAACCTCTCTAAATGCTCATAAACCTTGTCGCTCAGGATCTTCTCCATCAGCTTGCCAACCACTGAGGTTAGACTCACTGGTCGGTACTTTCCTGGGCTAAGCCTGTTCCCCTCCTTTAAAATAGGAACTACATCCGCAATCCTCCGATCCTCCGGCACCTCTGCCGTCTCCATCGACGATGCAAAGGTCATCGCCAGAGTCTCTGCAATCTCTTCCTTCTCCTCCCATAGTAACCTGGGGTACATTCCAATCCGGAACCGGCGACTTTTCTATCTTGATGCCATTCAAAGATTCCAGCACAACCTCTTTGTTAAATTCCACATACTCAATCTTTTCAGTCCACCGCAAGCCCGCAATACACCCACCCAGGTCCTTCTCCTCTGTGAAACCCGAGGCAAAATACTCATTAAGCACCTCTGCCATTTCTACTGGTTCCGTACAGATTTTCCCGATTTTACCTTTTATGGCCCCATTTCTTCACGTCTCATCTTTTTACTCTTCACATATTTATAGAACACCTCGGGGTTCTCCTTAATCCTACCTGCCAATGCCTTCTCGTGACCCCTTCTGGCACTCATAATTTCCTTCTTTAGTTCCGTCCTACAAGCCATATACTCATCTAGATCCCTATCTTCGGCAAGCTCTCTGACCCTTTTGTACTCTTTCCTTTTCTTCTCGACTCGGTCCCGCACAGCTTTCGTGCACCACGGTTCCTTTAACCGACCAACTCCTCACTGTCTGCTCGGAACGTTGTCCTGTAGCACTCTAGACAGACATTCGTTGAAAAACTGCCACCTCTCTTCAGTAAATTTCCTCGAGAATACCTCCTTCCAATTTACTCCTCTAATATGCTGCCTTATGTCTTCATATTTCCCCTTACTCCATATAAAAGCTTTCCTAGCTTGTCTGATCCTCTCTTTTTCCAATGCAAGCACAAAGGTGATAGAGTTATGATCGCTATCCCCATGATGCTCTCCTGCTGAGAGATCTGTCACCTGTCCAGGTTCATTGGTCAGTATCAGATCAAGTACAGCCTCACCTCTTGTCGGCTTGTCCGCATGCAGTGTTAGGAAACCCTCCTGAACACGCCTAACGAACTCTTCCCCATCCAATCCCCTTACTCTCGGGATATTCCAATCTATGTTTGTGAAATTAAAGTCTCCCATCACAACAACTCTGCTATTACTGAATCTCTCCAGGATCCGTCTCCGCTTCTCCACCTCCCTGTCACTATTGGGCGGCCTATAGAAAACTCCCAGCCAAGTGATCGACCCCTTCCCACTGCGAACTTCCACCCACAGAGAATCTGTAGACTATCCCTCCACAGCATACACCTTTTCTACAACTGTGACACTATCCCTGATCAGAAGTGCCACTCCACCCCCTCTTTTGCCTCCCTAACTTTCTTTCCTGAAACATCTGAATCCCGGCACCTGGAGTATCCAATCCTGTCCCTGAGACATCCAAGTCTCCGTAATGGCCACCACATCACACTTCCAGGCATCGATCCACGCTCTGAGCTCATCCCTTTCATGCACTCTACTCCTGGCATTAAAGTAAACACATCTCAATCCTTTGGTCTGAGCTCTCCCCTTCTCTATCCCCCGTCCATCCTCCCTCTTGCACTGTCTATAACCCTTCCCTGTTTGCCAACTAACTTCCTCGCTCCCAATCACCTCGTCTCGATCCCCTCCCCCTAACCTATCCAGTTTAAACTCTCCCCAGGAGCCTTCCCCAACCTTCCCGCCAGGATATTGGTCCAGCTGGGATTCAAGTGCCACCCGTTTTGTGTGTACAGGTCACACCTGCCACTAAAGAGACTTGAAGGGCAAGATATTTTACAAAGAGTGGTGGGTGTCTGGATCATGCTGCCATGGAGGAGGAGGCCGGTACGATCGGTGCGTTTAAGGGCCTTTTACATGAGAGCGTGAATATGCAAGGACCAGAGGGTTATGGGCCAAGGAGTGGAAGAAGGGATTCGTTTAACTTGGTGTCATTTTCGACACAACATCGCAGACCAAAGGAACTGTTCCTGTGATGCACTATTCTATGTTCTATATTAGCAGAGAGTTCAGCAAGAAACTCAGTAGTACTCAATGAGTGGTTTAGATTTGGGATGTACCAACCGATTGTATGCTGGATAGAAATTCAGTAATGTCCTTTGAGAGGATTTTATGTTTTACTCTCACATGGAATGTATCTTGTAAAATCAAAAATATTACAATTGTATTGATGGAACTCAGAGTGGGACATACTGTTTGGCAAGAGTGAATTTTGCCCTAATTGTTGTACCCAATGTGAATGGTGAAGACAGTAAAGAATGCAGTATTTTCCCAATTTTACCAAGTTAAATTTTCAAAATAGCAGGTTAGTTCCCCAGCACTGTTCTTCAAAGTGACGCCATGGCAGGAATCAGAAGAAACTGGTGAATGGTTCATTTTTCAGGTTACGGGGAACTGTCCAGTCTGAGAGGCTCGTGGTTCTGAATTTCGCTTGGGGCTGGCCTCAGCGTTGGCCTCTGTAAGGCTCCGAAGCAGATGGTTTATTTATTTCCGGGATGTGAAATACGGGGGCTGGCAAAGTAAGATGTCTCACAACACTAGGTTCAAAGACCAACAGGTTTATTTGGAATCTCGAGCTTTAGGAGCGTTGCTCCTTCATCACTCACCTGATGAAGTAGCAGCGCTCTGAAAGCTCCTCATTCCTAATAATCCTGTTGGCCTTTAAACCTGGTGTTCTGAGACTTCTTCCTGTGCCCACCCAAGTCCTTCGTCGGAATCTCCACATCATGGTTATCTCAAGGCAACGTTTCACCTTCCAGAAGGAAAGTGCGGTCCTCAAAACAACTGAATTCCATGCAAGTGAGATTTTAATCGATGCTGTTTGAAGCCAGTGAACATGGTTTTGACGATGAATGATTCTGCTTAATTCCATCAGGTTTAATATTCAATTAAGCGTTGATTCATCAGTGTTGTTTTCTTTCTGTTGTTTTTGTTTGTAATTGACAAAAGGTATTGCTAATTTTCTATCTATAGATGTTTACTGTATTCTTAACAAACTTAACATCGAACATAGAACAGTACAGCAGAGGACAGGCCCTTCGGCCCACGATGTTGTGCCGAGCTGTATCTGAAACCAAGATCAAGCTATCCCACTCCCTATCATCCTGGTCTGCTCCATGTGCCTATCCAATAACCGCTTAAATGTTCCTAAAGTGTCTGACTCCACTATCACTGCAGGTAGTCCATCCCACACCCCAACCACGCTCTGAGTAGAGAACCCACCTCGGACATCCTTCCTACATCTCCCACCTATCCCAGCGATAAAAGCTCTCTGGTCGGTTGTTGAATCATGCCTGAAGTGAAACTTATCATGTTCATCCTAGTCAAATTCAGGATGCAAAACGTACGGTTCAGGCAGTCTCCAAAATGTACTTTGAGGTGTTTAACCTGAACCATAACAAAAGGACACGAGGGAACAAGATGGTTTTTACAACAATCGACAACGGTTTCACGGTCAGCATTAGTGAGACTAATTTATTTTCAATTCCATTTTTGTCAATTGAAGTTAAATTCAAACAGTTCCTGTCATGGGGTTTGAACCTGTTCACCAGAGCATGAGGCCAGGCTTAAGGTTGGGTGGGTGGAGAATTATGATCTAATACTGTAAATACCAGCACGTCTCATTGACGATTGAGACATTGTTGTCCTGTGAGAGCTGACCCATTAAGAAACCTGATGATCCAATCGAAACATACAAATTAGGAGCATCGGCCCTTCGTGCATGTTCCGCTATTCATAAGAAAAGACGACAAATAACAGTACAACACAGGAACAGGCACTTCAGTCCTCCAAGCCTGCACCAATCATGGTGCCTGCCAAAACTAAAACCATATGCACTTACGGAGTGTGTATCTTTTCATTCCCATCCTATTCATGTATTTGTCTGGATGCCCCTCAGATGTCTTCATCATAGCTGTTCCCACTATCTGCCCAGGCAGTGCGTTCCAGAGATTGACCACCCTCTGTGCAAAAATTTTGCCTCACACATCTCCTCTAAACATTTCCCCACGCATGTTAAACCCATGTCCCCTAGTATAAGTATTTTCTACCCTTGGATTGAGCACCTGACATTCCACTCTGTCCACGCCACGCATAACATTGTAAACCTCTATCTGGTCGCCCCCTCAACCTCCGACATTCCAGTGAGAACAAACTGAGTTCATCCAAATTATCCTCATGGCTAACAGCCTCCAGACCAGCAACATCCTGGGAAACCTCTTCTGCATCCTCTCCCAAATATCCACATCCTTCTTGTCGTGTGGCAACAAGAATTGTACCCAATATTCCAAATGAGGCCTAACTAAGTTTCTGTAGTATTGCAGCATGACCCGCCAATTTTTATACTCAATGCCCCGACCGATGAAGGCAAGCATGTTGTTCCCTTGTTTAAGAAAGGAAGCAGGGGTAATCCAGGAAAAAAAAACGTGACGTGGAGATGGTGGCGTTGATATGAGGAAGGCACAGTAAGAAGTCCCAAAACACCAGGTTAAAGTCTTACAGCTTTATTTGGCATCACGAGTTTTTGGAGAGCTGCTCCTTCATCAGCTGACTCCACTCCACTCACCCCACTCACCTGATGATGGAGCAGCGCTCCGAAAGCTTGTGATACCAAATTAACCTGTTTGATTTTACCCTGTTGTTGTGAGACTTCTTACAGGAAAATATAAGCCACTCTGCCTGAGGTGGGGCAGATTTTGCAGAAGATACTGAGGGACATACATGAACATTCGGAAGAAAATGTACTAGTAAGTGACAGGCAACATGATTTTGTGCGGGAAGGTCATGTCTCACCAATTTGAATGAGTTTTTTGAAGAGTTGACCAAGATCATAACTCTATCTCCCTTACGCTTGCATTGGAAAGAGATAGGATCAGTCAAGCTCGGAAAGTGTTCATATGGAGCAAGGGGAAACATGAAGCCATCAGCCAGGTGATTAGAGGCGTACGTTCGAAGGAGATATTCTCGAGGAAAAGTACCGAAGTAAGGTGGCAGATCTTCAAGGAACGTTTGTGTTGAGTTCTGCATGACAACGTCCCGATGAGACAACGAAGGTTTTGGTAGGTTGTGGGAACCGTGGTGCACGAAAGCTGCGCTGAACCGAATCAAAAAGAAAAGGGAAGCGTACAAAAGGTTCAGAATGCTCGGCGTTATAGGGATCTAGATGAGAATACGGCTTGGAGGAAGGGACTTAGGAAGGACATTAGGAGAGCCAGAAGGGGTCACGAGAAGGCCTTGGCAGGTAAGATTAAGGAGAACCGTAAGGCGTTCGCTAAATATGTGAAGAGTTAAAGAATGAGATGTAAAGGAATAGGACCTATAATGTGTGAAGGTGAGAAAGTCTGGACAGAACCGGAAGATATAGCAGAGGTGCTTAATGAATACTTTACCTCGGTATTCACGTTGGGAAAAAACCTGGGTGGTTGTACTACAGGATTGCAGCGGACTAAAACGATTGAGTATGTGGACATTAAGGAAGAGGATGTGTTGGGAATTTTGAATAGCATCAAGATAGATAAGTCGCCGGGACCGTGTGGGATGTACCCCAGGTTACTGTGGGAGGCGATGGAAGAGACTGCAGAGCCTCTGGCGACGATCTTTGCGTCGTCGTTGGAGAGGGGTGAGGTTCCGGAGGATTGGAGGATTTCGGATGTGGTTCCTGTATTCAAGAAAGGGAACAGGGATAGCCCAGGAAATTACCGACCGGTGAGTCTAACCTCCTGAGTAACAGGATTATGAACATTTAGAGAAGTTTAGTATGCTCAAAAGTAGTCAGCACGGCTTTGTCAAAGGCAAATCGTGCCTTTCGAGCCTGGTGGAGTTCTTTGAAAATGTGACTAAACACATTGACGAAGGAAAAACGGTTGATGTGGTTTACATGGACTTCAGCAAGGCGTTCGACAAGGTCCCCCATGCAAGGCTTATCGAGAAAGTGAGATGGCATCGGATCAAAGGGGCTGTTGCCTTGTGGGTCCAGAACTGGCTTGCATGCAAAATGTGGAGATGCCGGCGTTGGACTGGGGTAAGCACAGTAAGAAGTCTCACAACACCAGGTTAAAGTCCAACAGGTTTATTTGGTAGCAAATACCATAAGCTTTCGGAGCGCTGCTCCTTCGTCAGATGGAGTAGTTATCTGTTCTCCAACAGTACACAGACACAGAAATCAAGTTACAGAATACTAATTAGAATGCAAAGGTACACGGAGTTGGGGGTAAAGTGTTAGCGTGGATTGAGGATTGGCTATCTAACAGAAAGCAGAGAGTCGGAATAAATGGCTGCTTTTCCGGTTGTCAATCAGTGACTTGTGGCGTGCCGCAGGGATCGGTGCTGGGGCCTCAACTATTTACCATATACACAGACGATCTGGAGGAGGGGAGCGAGTGTAGGGTAACAAAGTTTGCGGATGACACAAAGATGAGTGGGAAAGCAAATTGCGTGGAGGACACAGAGAGTCTGCAGAGAGATTTAGATCGGCTAAGTCAGTGGGCAAGGATCTGGCAGATGGAGTATAACGTTGGTAAGTGTGAGGTTATCAACTTTGGAAGGAATAATAGTAAAATGGACTCTCATTTAAACGGTGAAAAATTACAACATGCTACTGTGCATGAATCGCAAAAACTCAGTTTGCAGGTGCAGCAGGTGATCAAGATGGCAAATGGAATGTTGGCCTTTATCGTGAGAGAGATGGAGTATAAAAGCAGGGAGGTCATGCTGCAACTGTACAGGGTTCTGGAGAGGCCACACCTAGAGTACTGTGTACAATTTTGGTCCCCTTATTTAAGAAAGGATACATTAGCTTTGGAGGGGGTACAGAGAAGGTTCACCAGGACGATTCCGGAGATGAGGAGGTTAGCTTATGAGGAGAGATTGAGTAGACTGGGCCTGTATTCTTTGGAGTTGAGAAGGTTGAGGGGAGATCTTATAGAGACATAAAAGATAATGAAGGGGCGAGACAGTGTAGACGAAGCGAGGTTATTTCCACTTACAATGGAAACAAGAACTAGGGGGCAGAGCCTTAAAATATGGGGGAGTTAATTTAGAACAGAGTTGAGGAGGAACTTCTTCTCCCAGAGCGTAGTGAATCTTTCGAATTCTCACCCCAATGAAGCAGTCGAGGCTACCTCGTTAAATGTGTTTAAGTCACAGTTAGATAGATTTTTAACCATAAGGGAATTAAGGGTCATGGGGAGCGGGCGGGTAAGTGGAACTGAACCCACTATCAGATCAGCCATGATCTTATTGAATGGCGGAGCAGGTTTGAGGGGCTAGATGGCCTCCTCCTGCTCTTATTTCTTATGTTCTTATGTTCCAACATTACAGTCTATTGTTGTCAGATTCTGATCCAGTATTGTAACATCCCATTCTATTATTCCCAGATCCTGATCCAGTGTTGGAACATTCCAGTCTATCGTTCTCAGATTCTGATACATTATGCGAACATTGCAGTCTATTGTTCTCAGTTTCTGATCGTGTTTTGGAACATTACAGTGTATTGTTCTCAGATTCTGCTGCAGTATTGGAACATCCCGGTCCATTGTTCCCTGACTCTGATCCAGCATTGGAACATTACACTCTCTTGTTCTCAGATTCTGATCCATTATGGGAACATTGAAGTCTATTGTTCTCAAATTCTGATCCAGTATTAGAACATTACAGTCTATTGTTCTCAGATTCTGATCCATTACAGGAAAATTGCAGTCTGTTGTTCTCAGATTCTGGAACATCCCGGTGTATTGTACCCAGATTCTGATGCCGCATTGGAAATTGACAGTGTATTGATCTCTGACTCTGATCCAGTATTGGAACATTGCAGCCTATCGTGCTCTGGTTCTGAGCCAGTATTAGAACATCCAGGACCACTGTTTCCAGATTTTGCTCCGTTATTGGAACTTTTCATTCCATTTTTCTCAGATTCTGACCCATTATTGGAAAATTGCAGTCTGTTTTTCTCCGGTTCTGAACCAATATTGGGACATTCCAGTCTATTGTTCTCAGATTCTGATCCATTACAGGAAAATTGCAGTCTATTTTTCTCAGATTCTGAACCAGGATTGTAACATTACAACATATTGTTCCCCAGAGTCCGATCCATTATTCGAACATTGCAGTCTGTTGTTCTCAGATTATGATCCAGTATTGGAACATTACAGAGTATTGTTCTCAGATTATGATTCCTTAGTGCAACATTCCAGTCTGTTGTTCTCAGATTCTGATCCAGTATTGCAACATTAATGTCCTTTGTTCTCGGATTATGATCCTTTATTGGAACATTACAGTCCATTGTTCTCAGATTCTGATCAATTATTGAAACATTACCATCTTTTGTTCTCAGATTCTGATCCCGTATTGGAACTTTACAGAGTACTGTTCTCAGATTATGATCCTTTATTGAAACGTTACAGTCCATTGTTGTCAGATTCTGATCTATTATTGAAACATTACCGTCCTTTGTTCTCAGATTAGGATCCTTTATTGGAACATTGCAGTCCATTGTTCTCAGATTCTGGTCCAGTATTGGAACATTGCAGTCTATTGTTCTCAGATTATGATCCAGTCTTGGAACATTTTAGTCTATTGTTCTCAGATCCTGGTCCAGTATTATTAAATCCATGTCTATTGTTCCTAGATTCTAATCCATTATTTGTACTTTGCAGTCTATTGTTCTCAGATGATGATCCAGTATTAGAACATGACAGTGTATTTTTCTCGGATTCTAGTCTGTATTGTAATATTACAGCCTATAGTTCTCAGATTCTGATCAATTATTGGAACATTGCAGTCTGCTGTTCTCAGGTTCTTATCCATTATTGGAACATCCCGGTCCATTGTTTCCAGCTTCTCATCCATTATTGGAACATCCCAGTCTCTTGCTCCCAGATTCTGATCCATAATGGAACATTGCAGTCTATTGTTCTCAGATTTTGATCCAGTATTGGAACATCCCTTTCCATTGTTCCCAGACTCTGAAACAGGATTGGAACATTACAGTCTATTGTTCTCAGAATCTGAGCCAGTATTCGAACATTGAAGTCTATTTTTCTCAGATTCTGATCAATGATTGGAACATTACAGCCTATTGTTCTCAGAGTCCGATCCTGTATTCGAACTTTCCAGTGTATTGTTCTAAGATTCTGATCCAGTACTGGAACATTACAATCTCTTTTTCACAGAAACTGATCCATTATTGGAAATTTGCATTCTGTTTTTTTCTCAGAGTCTGAACCAGTATTGGAACATTACAACCGCTCGTTCCCAGAGTCCGATCCAGTATTCAAACTTTGCAGTCTATTGTCCTCAGATTCTGATCCAGTATTGGAACATTATAGTCTACTGTTCTCAGATTCTGGTCCAGTATTGGAACATTGCAGTCTATTGTTCTCAGATTATGATCCTGTATTGGAACATTGCAGTCTATTTGTCTCAGATTCTGATCCAGTATTGGAACAACCCGGACCATTGTTCCCACATTCTGATCCAGTATTGGAGCTTGCAGTCTCTTTTTCTCAGATTCTGACGCAGGATTGAAACTTTGCAGTCTATTGATCTCAGATTCTGATCCATTATTGGAACATTATAGAGTATTGTTCTCAGAATGTGATCCATTATTGGAACATCCCGGTCTTTTGTTCCCAGATACTGATCCAGTACTGGAACATTGCAGTCTCTTGCTCTCAGCTTCTGATCCAGTTTAGGAATATTACATTCTATTGTTCTCAGATTATGATCCAGTATTGTAACATCCCGGTCATTTGTTCCCTGATTCTAATCCGTATTGGAACATTACAGCCTATAGTTCTCGGACTCTGATCAATTATTGGAACATTGCAGTCTGCTGCTCTCAGGTTCTGAACCAGTATTGGAACATTGCAGTGTATTGCTCTTAGAATCCTATCCATTATTGGAACATCCCGGTCCATTGTTTCCAACTTCTAATCCATGTTCTGCCGGGCGGCACGGTCGCACAGTGGTTAGCACTGCTGCTTCACAGCTCCAGGGACCTCGGTTCGATTCCCGGCTTGGGTCACGGTCTGTGTGGAGTTTGCACATTCTCCTCGTGTCTGTTTGGGTTTCCTCCGGGTGTTCCGGTTTCCTCCCACAGTCCAAAGATGTGCGGGTTAGGTTGATTGGTCATGTTAAAAATTGCCCTCAGTGTCCTGAGATGCGTAGGTTGGAGGGATATGGGGGTAGGGCCTGGGTGGGATTGTGTTCGGTGCAGACTCGATGGGCCGAATGGCCTCTTTCTGTACTGTAGGGTTTCTATGATTTTTGGAACATTCCAGTCTACTGTTCTCAGATTCTGATCCATTTTTAGAAAATTGCAGTCTATTTGTCTCAGATTCTGATCCATTTTTAGAAAATTGCAGTCTATTTGTCTCAGATTCTGATCCAGTATTGGAACATTGCAATCTGTTGTTCTCAGATTCTGGTTAGGTATTGGAACATTGCAGTCTGTTGATCTCAAATTCTAATCGTGTATTGGAACATTAAAGTCTATTTGTCTCAGATTGTGATCCAGCTTTGGAACATTGCAGTCTATTGTTCTCAGAATCTGGTCCAGTATTGGAACATTGCAGTCTATTGTTCTCAGATTCTGATCCATAATTAGAACACTACAGCCTATTGTTCTCAGATTCTGATCCAGTATTGGAACATTCCGGTCCATTGTTCCCACATTCTGATCCAGTATTGGAACTTTGCAGTCTACTGTTCTCAGGTTCTGATCCAGTATTGGAACATTACAGTGTATTGTTCTTCGAATCCTATCCATTATTGGAACATCCCGATCCATTGTTTCAAGCTTCTCATTCATTATTGGAACATCCCAGTCTACTTCTCTCAGATTCTGATCCAGTATTGGAACATTACAGTGTATTGTTCTCAGATTCTGATCCATTCATGGAACATCCATTTCTATTGTTCTCAGATTCCAATCCAGTATTGGAACATTGAAGTCTATTTTTCTCAGATTCTGAACCAGTATTGGAACATTCCTGTCTATTGTTCTCAGATTCTGATCCATTATTGGACCATTGCAGTCTATTGTTCTCAGATTTCGATCCAGTATTGGAACAATTCAGTCTATTGTTCTCAGATTCTGATCCATTATTGGAACATACCATTCCATTGTTCCCAGACTCTATATGGTTGGGTCTTTTTCTAAATGGAGGTCGGTCACCAGTGGTGTGCCCCAGGGATCTGTTCTGGGACCTTTGCTGTTTGTCATTTTCAGAAATGACCTGGATAAGGAAGTGGAGGGATGGGTTGGTATGTTTGCCGATGACACGAAGGTTGGTGGGGTTGTGAATAGTCTGGAGGCATGTCAGAAGTTACAGAGGGACATAGATAGGATGCAAGACTGGGCGGACAAGTGGCAGATGGACTTCAACCCAGATAAATGCGTCGTGGTCCATTTTGGCAGGTGAAATGGGATGAAGGAGTGCAATAAAAAGGGAAAGATTCTTAGTACGGTAGAGGATCAGAAGGACCTTGGGGTCCGGGTCCATAGGACTCTAAAATCGGCCCTGCAGATCGAGGAGGTGGTTAAGAAGGCCTCTGGTGTGCTGGCCTTTAACAATCGAGGGATTGAGTTTAGGAGGCCGGTGATAATAATGCAGCTATATAAGACCCTCGTCAGACCCCACTTGGAGTACCGTGCTCAGTTCTGGTCGCCTCATTACAGGAAGGATGTGGAAAAGATTGAAAGGGTGCAGAGGCGATTTACAAGGATGCTGCCTGGATTGAGTGGCATGCCTTATGAGGATAGGCTGAGGGAGCTCGGACTTTTCTCCTTGGAGAGACGTAGGATGAGAGGAGACCTAATAGAGGTATATAAGATGTTGAGAGGAATAGATCGGGTGCACTCTCAGAGGCTTTTTCCCAGGGTTGAAATGGCTGCTACGAGAGGACACAGGTTTAAGGTGCTGGGGGGTAGGTACAGGGGAAATGTTACGGGAAAGTTTTTCACACAGAGGGTGGTGGGCGAGTGGAATCGGCTGCCGTCAGTGGTGGTGGAGGCAAACTCAATAGGATATTTTAAGAGACTCCTGGGTGAGCACATGGGACTTAATAGGATGGAGGGTTATAGATAGGCCTAAAAGGTAGGGATATGTTCGGCACAACTTGTGGGGCCGAAGGGCCTGTTTTGTGCTGTAGTCTATTGTTTTCGGATTCTGTTCAATTATTCTAACATTGCACTCTCCTGTTCTCAAGTTATAATCCTTTCTTGGAACATTACAGTCTATTGCTCTCAGATTCTGATCCAGTATTGAAACTTTGCAGTCGATTGATCTCAGGTTCTGATCCATTATTGGAACATTGCAGTCTATTGTTTTCAGATTCTATTCAATTATTCTAACATTGCGGTCTATTGTTCTCAGATTCACCTCCAGTATTGGAACATTACGGCCTATTGATCTCAGATTCTGATCCATCATTGTAAAATCCTGGTCAATTGTTCTAAGATTCTGATCCAGTATTAGAAAATTCCAGTCTATTGTTCAGACTGATCAATGACTGGAACGTTATAGTCTTTTGTTCTCAGATTTTGATCCTTTATTGGAACATTAAAGTCTACTGTTCTCAGGTTCTGATCCAGGATTGGAACATTACGGTTTATTGTTCATAGATTCTGATCCATTATTGGAAAATTGCAGTCTATCATTCTCAGAGTCCGATCCATTATTCGAAAATTGCAGTGTATTGTTCTCAGATTCTGATCTTGCATTGGAACATTACAGTCTAATGATCTCAGATTCTGATCCATCATTGTAATATCCCGGTTCATTGTTCTCAGATTCTGATCCAGTATTGGAACATTTCAGTCTATTGTTTAGATTCTGATCAATGATTGAAAGATTACAGTCTGTTGTTCTCAAATTCTGATCCTTTATTGGAACATTACAGACTAGTGTCCACAGATTCTGATCCAGTATTGAAAAATTACAGTCTATTGTTTTCAGATTCTGATCCAGTATTGGGACCATTGCAATCTATTGTTCCCAGATTCTGATCCATAATGGAACATTACAGTGTATTGTTCTCAGACTCTGATCCAGTATTGGAACATTGCAGTCTATTTTTCTCAGATTCTGATCCATTATAGGAACAGCCCGGACCATTGTTCCCACATTCTGGTCCATTATTGGAACATTTCAGTCTACTATTCTCAGATTTTGTATAATTATTCTAACATTGCGGTCTATTGTTCTCAGATTCTGCTCCAGTATTGGAACAACCCGGATCATTGTTCCCACATTCTGATCCAGTATTGGAACTTGCAGTTTCTTTTTCTCAGATTCATTGCATTAATGGAACATCCACTTCTATTGTTCCCTGACCCTGATCCAGTATTGGAAATTTACAGTCTATTGTTCTCAGATTCTGATCCATTATTGGAACATTGCAGTCTATTGTTCTCAGATTCTGATCCAGTATTGCAACATTACAGTATATTGGTCTCAGATTATGATCCTTTATTGGAACATTGCAGTCGATTATTCTCAGATTCCGATCCATTACTGGAACATTGTAGTCTATTGTTCTCAGATTCTGATCCAGTATTGCAACATTTCAGTATATTGGTCTCAGATTCTGATCCATTATTGGAACATCCATTTCCATTGTTCCCAGACTCTGAACCAGAATTGGAACATTACAGTCTAATATTCTCAGATTCTGATGCAGTATTGGTACATTGCAGTCTAATATTCTCCGTTTCTGATCCAGTATTGGAACATTGCAGTCTCTTGTTCTCAGAATCTGAACCAGTATTGGAACATTACAATCTATTGTTCTCAGATTCTGCTCAATGATTGGAACATGACAGTCTATTGTTCTCAGATTCAGATCACTTATTGGAATAATACAGCCTGTTGCTCTGAAATTCTGATCCAGTATTGGAACATTACAGTCTATTGTTCTCAGATTCTGATCCATTATTGGAACAGCACAATGTATTGTTCTCGGATTCTGATCCATTATTGGAAAATTGCACTCTATTTTCTCACAGTGTGAACCAGGGTTGGAACATTGGCCATAGGAGACAGAGGGTAGTGGTCGAAGGGTCCTTTTCCGGCTGGAGGTCTGTGACCAGTGGTGTTCCGCAGGGCTCTGTACTGGGACCTCTGCTATTTGTGATATATATAAATGATTTGGAGGAAGGTGGAACTGGTGTAATCAGCAAGTTTGCGGATGACATGAAGATGGCTGGACTTGCGGATAGCGAAGAGCATTGTCGGGCAATACAGCAGGATATAGAGAGGCTGGAAAATTGTGCGGAGAGGTGGCAGATGGAGTTTAATCTGGATGAATGCGAAGTGATGCATTTTGGAAGAAATAATGTACATAGAACATAGAACATAGAAAGCCACAGCACAAACAGGCCCTTCGGCCCACAAGTTGCGCCGATCATATCCCTACCTCTAGGCCTATCTATAGCCCTCAATCCCATTAAATCCCATGTACTCATCCAGAAGTCTCTTAAAAGACCCCAACGAGTTTGCCTCCACCACCACCGACGTCAGCCGATTCCATTCACCCACCACCCTCTGAGTGAAAAACTTACCCCTGACATCTCCTCTGTACCTACCCCCCAGCACCTTAAACCTGTGTCCTCTCGTAGCAACCATTTCAGCCCTTGGAAATAGCCTCTGAGAGTCTACCCTATCCAGACCTCTCAACATCTTGTAAACCTCTATCAGGTCACCTCTCATCCTTCGTCTCTCCAGGGAGAAGAGACCAAGCTCCCTCAACCTATCCTCATAAGGCATGCCCCCCAATCCAGGCAACATCCTTGTAAATCTCCTCTGCACCCTTTCAATGGCTTCAACATCTTCCCTGTAATGAGGTGACCAGAACTGCGCGCAGTACTCCAAGTGGGGTCTAACCAGGGTCCTTTAAAGCTGCAGCATTATCTCCCGACTCCTAAACTCAATCCCTCGATTAATGAAGGCTAGTACGCCGTACGCCTTCTTGACCGCATCCTCTACCTGCGAGGCCGATTTAAGAGTCCTATGGACCCGGACCCCGAGGTCCTTCTGATCCTCTACACTGCTAAGAATGGTACCCTTCATATTATACTGCTGCTGCATCCCATTGGATCTGCCAAAATGGATCACTACATACTTATCCGGGTTGAAGTCCATCTGCCACTTCTCCGCCCAGTCTTGCATTCTATCTATGTCTCGCTGCAACTTCTGACATACCTCCAAACTATCCACAACACCCCCTACCTTGGTGTCGTCAGCAAACTTACCAACCCATCCCTCCACTTCATCATCGAGGTCATTTATGAAAATGACAAACAGCAAGGGTCCCAGAACAGATCCCTGGGGCACTCCACTGGTCACTGACCTCCATGCAGAGAAAGACCCCTCCACAGCCACTCTCTGCCTTCTGCAGGCAAGCCAGTCTGGATCCACAAGGCAACAGCCCCTTGGATCCCATGCCCTCTCACTTTCTCAAGAAGTCTTGCATGGGGGACTTTATCGAACGCCTTGCTGAAGTCCATATAGACCACATCCACCGCTCTTCCTTCGTCAATGTGTTTGGTCACATTTTCAAAGAACTCAACCAGGCTAGTAAGGCACGACCTGCCCTTGACAAAGCCGTGCTGACTACTTTTGATCATACTAAACTTCTCTAGATGATCATAAATCCTGTCTCTCAGGATCCTCTCCATCAACTTACCAACCACTGAGGTTAGACTCACCGGTCGGTAATTTCCCGGGCTGTCCCTGTTCCCTTTCTTGAATATAGGGACCACATCTACAATCCTCCAATCCTCCGGAACCTCTCCCGTCTCCATCGACGATGCAAAGATAATCGCCAAAGGCTCCGCAATCTCCTCCCTCGCCTCCCACAGTAACCTGGGGTACATCCCATCCGGTCCCGGCGACTTACCAACCTTGATGCCATTCAATAGTTCCAACACATCCTCTTTCTTTATGTCCACATGCTCGATCCTTTCTGTCCACCGCAAACCAGCAGTACAACCACCCAGATCCCTTTCCACCGTGAATACCGAGGTAAAGTATTCATTAAGCACCTCCGCCATTTCTAACGGTTCCGCACAAACTTTTCCCCCTTCACCTTTTAAGGGTCCTATGCCTTCACATCTCATCCTTTTACTCATGACGTATTTGTAGAAAGCCTTGGGATTCTCCTTAATCTTACCCGCCAAGGTCTTCTCATGACCCCTTGTCGCTCTCCTAATTTCCTTCTTAAGCTCCTTCCTACACCCCGTATACTCCTCTACATCCTTAACACCTCCTAGCTCTCTGAACCTTCTGTACGCCTCTCTTTTCTTATTCACCAGGTTCATCACAACCTTCGTGCACCACGGTTCCCGTACCCTACCAACACCCCCCTATCTCATCGGAACGTTGTCATGCAGAGCTCCAGACAAACATTCCTTGAAAATCCTCCACTTTCCTTCGGTACTTTTCCCCAAGAATGCCTCCTTCCAATTTACCCGTCTAATTTCCTCCCTGATGACACTGTATTTCCCTTTACTCCAGAGAAACACTTTCCTAGCCTGCCTGATCCTATCTCTTTCCAATGCTATCGTGAAGGAGATAGAATTATGATCGCTATCCCCAAGATGCTCACCCACCGAGAGATCCTCCACCTGTCCAGGTTCATTAGCCAGCACCAGATCAAGTACAGCCTCTCCTCTAGTAGGCTTATCCACATACTGTGTCAGGAAACTCTCCTGGACACACCTAACAAACTCCTCTCCATCCAAACCCCCAGCCCTAGGGATATTCCAATCTATGTTTGGGAAATTAAAATCTCCCATCACGACAACTCTGTTATTCCTACATCTCTCCAGGATCTGTTTCCCCATCTGCTCCTCAACATCTCTGTTACTATTGGGCGGCCTATAGAAAACACCCAGCAAAGTTACCGACCCCTTCCTGTTCCTAACCTCCACCCACAGAGACTCCGTAGTCAATCCCTCCACGGCGTCCACCTTCTCTACAGCCGTGACACTATCCCTGATCAACAGTGCCACTCCCCCCCCTCTCTTGCCTCCCTCCCTGTCCTTCCTGAAACATCTAAAACCCGGCACCTAAAGCACCCAGTCCTGTCCCTGAGACATCCAAGTCTCCGTAATGGCCACCACATCACAATTCGAAGCAGCAATCCACGCTCTAAGCTCATCCACTTTATTCACTACACTCCTGGCATTAAAATAGACACATCTCAGACCTTCAGCCTGAGCACTTCCCTTCTCCATCACTCGTCTAACCTCCCTCTTACCCTGTCTACATTCCTTATCTATTTGCGAGCTAACCTCCTCGCTCTCAGTCTCCTCATTTCGATTCCCCCCCTCCCCCCCCCCGCCAACCTTTTTAGTTTAAAGTCTCTCCAGGAGCCTTAGCCAACCTTCCCGCCAGGATATTGGTCCCCCTGGGATTCAAGTGCCACCCGTCTTTTTTAAACAGGTCACACCTGCCCCTAAAGAGGTCCCAATGCTCCAAGTACCCAAATCCTTGTCTCTTGCTCCAGTCCCTCAGCCACGCATTCATTCTCCACCGATTCCTGTTCTCACTCTCCCGCGGCACAGGCAGCAATCCCGAGATTACTACCTTTGCATTCCTCTTTCTCAGCTGTCTACCTAACTCCCTATATTCTCTTTTCATGACCCCTTCCCTCTTCCTACCTATGTCAGCAGTATCTATATGCATCACGACCTTCGGCTCCTCTCCCTCCCCCTTCAGGATTTCTGGGACTCGACCTGAGACATCCCGGACCCCTGCACCAGGGAGGCAAACCACCATCCGAGAGTCCCGTCCGTGTTCGCAAAAACGCCTATCTGACCCCCTCACCGTAGAGTCCCCAATTAGCACTACCCTCCTTTCCTTACCCTTTTACACTACTGGGCCAGGCTCAGCTCCAGAGACACTGCCACCGCTGCTTCCCCCAGGTGGGCTGTCCTCCCCAGTAGTACTCAGACAGGAGTACTTATTATTAAGGGGCACATCCACCTGGGTGCTCACCATCAACCGAGCTTTCTCCTTCCTCACTGTTACCCAGTTACCCTCCTCCCGTGGTCCCGGTGTGACCACCTGCCGATAGCACCTGTCAATGACCTCCTCACTATCCCTAACCCGGCGAAGGTCCTCGAGCTGCAATTCCAGTTCCCTAACATGGTCCCTTAGGAACCGCAGCTCAACACACCCAGCACAGATATGGTCGTCCGGGAGGCTAGGAGCCTCCAGGACCTCCCACATCCTACATTGGGAGCAGCATACTGGCCTCACACTAATAATTGCCCTTTTAAACACACAGGGAAAAAAAAGTGAATGAAAATTTTAAACTTACCTTTCCTCCTCCTGTTTTCTCCAAAGCCCTGCTCTCACTGGGTCTTTTTCTTTAGGTTAGAGGAGGAGGGAGGGTGGGATACTCTACAAGTGTAGAGTATCGGGATTCCTCTCTGTTCCAATTTATTGGGAAAAAAAACCTCTCTCCCAGACCTCCCTGCGCGACCACTTCCGGGTTTAGATATTTTTTTAAAAACCCGCGAAAAAGTAAGTTAAAAAATAAAAGCGCTTACCCGCAGCACTCCTCTCGCGAATCTCTCCCTGTCTGCTGTACTTCCAAGAAGCAATGAGGCCGATTCACTGAGGTGAGTAACTTTTAAAAAATCTCTCTCTCCCAGACCTCCCTGCGCGACCACTTCCGGGTTTAGATATTTTAAAAAAAACCCGCGAAAAAGTAAGTTAAAAAATAAAAGCGCTTACCCGCAGCACTCCTCTCGCGAATCTCTCCCTCTCTGCTGTACTTCCAAGAAGCAATGAGCTTTTGGAAGAAATAATGTAGGGAGGAGTTATACAATAAATGGCAGATTCATCAGGAGTATAGAAACACAGAGGGACCTAGGTGTGCAAGTCCACAAATCCTTGAAGGTGGCAACACAGGTGGAGAAGGTGGTGAAGAAGGCATATCGTATGCTTGCCTTTATAGGACGGGGTATAGAGTATAAAAGCTGGAGTCTGATGATGCAGCTGTATAGAACGCTGGTTAAGCCACATTTGGAGTACTGCGTCCAGTTCTGGTCGCCACACTATCAGAAGGACGTGGAGGCGTTGGAGAGAGTGCAGAGAAGGTTTACCAGGATGTTGCCTGGTATGGAGGGTCTTAGCTATGAAGAGAGATTGGGTAGACTGGGGTTGTTCTCCCTGGAAAGACGGAGAATGAGGGGAGATCTAATAGAGTTGTACAAGATTATGAAGGGGATAGATAGGGTGAACGGTAGGAAGCTTTTTCCCAGATCGGAACTGACGTTCACAAGGGGGGTCACGGGCTCAAGGTGAGAGGGGCGAAGTATAACTCAGATATTAGAGGGGTGTTTTTTACACAGAGAGTGGTGGGGGCCTGGAATGCGCTGCCAAGTAGGGTGGTGGAGGCAGGCATGGTGACATCGTTTAAGACTTACCTGGATAGTCACATGATCAGCCTGGGAATGAAGGGATACAAACGATTGGTCTAGTTGGACCAAGGAGCGGCATAGGCCTGGAGGGCCGAAGGGCCTGTTTCCTGTGCTGTACATTTCTTTGTTCTTTGTTTTTTGTATTACAGCCGATTGTTCTCAGAGTTCGATCCAGTCTTCGAACATTGCAGTCGATTGTTCTCAGATTCTGATCCAGTATTGCCACATCCCGGTCCCGTGTTCCCAGATTTAGATGAATTATTGGAACATTACTGTGTGTTGTTCTCAGATTATGATGCTTTATTGAAACATTACAGTCTATTATTCTCAGATTCTGATCCATTATTGGAACATTGCAGTGTATTGTTCACAGATTCTGATCCAGTATTCGAACATTGCAGTTTATTGTTCTCAGATTCCGATCCAGTATTGGAACATGACAATCTATTGTTCTCAGATTCTGATCCAGTGTTGGAATATTATATTCTATTGTTCTCAGATTCTGATCCAGTGTTGGAATATTATATTCTATTGTTCTCAGATTCTGATCCAGTGTTGGAATATTGCAGTCTATTATTCTCGGATTCTGATTCAGTGTTGGAATATTACATTCTATTGTTCACAGATTCGGATCCAGTATTGTAACAGCCCGGTCTATTGTTCCCACTTTCTAATCCATTATTTGAAGATTACAACCTTTGGTTCTCAGATTCTGTCCAGTATTGGAACATTGCAGTCTATTGTTTTCAGATTCTGATCCAGTATTGAAACATTGTCGCCTATTGATCTCAGATTCTGATCCATTATTGGAACATCCCGGTCTATTGTTCGAAGATTCTGATCCAATATTGGAACTTTGCAGTGTCTTGTTCTCAGATTCTGATCCAGGATTGGACCATTGCAGTCTATTGTCCCCAGATTCTGATCCATAATCGAACATTACTGTGTATTGTTCTCAGATTCTGATCCATTAATGGAACATCCATGTCTTTTGTTCCCAGATTCTGATACATTATTGGAACGTTACAGTCATTTGTTGTCAGATTCTGATCCAGTATTGGAATCCAGTATTCAATCCAGTATTGGAACATTGCAGTCTATTTCTCTCACATTCAGATCCATTATAGGAACAACCCCGGACCGTTGTTCACACATTCTGATTCAGAATTGAAACTTTGCAGAATTTGAGAACAACATACTGTAATGTTCCAATAATTGATCTGAATCTGAGAACAAATGACTGCAATGTTCAAATACTGGCTCAGATTCTGAGAACAATAAACTGTAATGTTCCAATACTGGATCAGAATCTGAGAATATTCGACTGCAATGTTCGAATAATGGATCAGAATCTGAGAATATTCGATTTCAATGTTCAAATACTGGAACAGAATCTGAGAATATTAGACTGTAATGTTCCAATTCTGGTTCAGAGTCTGGGAACAATGGAAAGGGATGTTCCAATAATCGATCAGAATCTGAGAACAATAGACTACAATTTTCCAGTAATGGATGAGAATCTGAGAACAATCGACTGTAATGTTCCAATAAAGGATCATGATCTGAGAACAATAGACTGCAATGTTCCAATACTGGATCAGAGTCTGGGAACAATAGAAAAGGATGTTCCATTAATGCATCAGAATCAGAACAACACACTGTAATGTTCAAATACTGGATCAGAATCTGAAAACAATAGACTGTAATATTCCAATACTGGATCAGAATCTGAGAACAATAGACTGTAATGTTCCAATACTGGATCAGAATCTGAAAACAATACACTGTAATGTTCCAATACTGGATCAGAATCTGAAAACAATAGACTGTAATTTTCCAATACTGGTTCAGAATCTGAGACAAATAGACTGCAATTTTCCAATAATGGGACAGAATCTGAGAATAACAGACCGTAATGTTCCAATAATGTATCACAATCTGGGAACAATAGGCTGTTATGTTCCAATAATGGATCAGAATCTGGAAACAATGGACAGGGATGTTCCAATAATGGTTAGGATTCTAAGAACAATACACTGTAATGTTCCAATACTGAATATGAAACTGAGAACAAGAGACTGCAATGTTCCAATAATTGATCAGAATCTGAGAACAACAGATTGTAATGTTCCAATACGGATTAGAATCTGGGAACACTGGACTGTAATGTTCCAATAATGAATGAGAATCTGAGAACATTAGATTCATCTTAGACAAATAGACTGCAATTTTCCAATAATGGATCAGAATCTGAGAACAATAGACTGGAATGTTCCAATAATTGATCTGAATCCGAGAACAATGGACTGTAAAGTTCCAATAAAGGATCATAATCCGAGAGCAATACTCTGTAATGTTCCAACAGTGGATCAGAATCTTAGAACAATGGACTGTAATGTTTCAATAATTGATCAGAATCTGAAATCAATAGACTGCAATGTTCCAATAATGGCTCAGAATCTGAGAACAATAGACAGTAATGTTCCCATACTGGATCAGAATCTGAGATCAATAGTCTGTAATGTTCCAATAATGAATCAGAAGCTGAGAAAATACACTCTCATATTTACTTTATCGGAATCTGAGATCAATCGACTGCAAAGTTCCAATACTGGATCAGAATCTGGGAACAATAGACCGGGATTTTACAATTCGGGATCAGAATCTGAGAAAAATAGACTGCAATGTTCCAAAACTGGATCAGAATCTGAGAACAGTAGACTGCAATGTTCCAATAATGGATCAGAATCTGAAAACTATAGGCTGTAATATTCCAATTCTCGATTAGAATCTGGGAACAATAGACTGTAATGTTCCAATGTTAGATCAGTATTTGAGAACAATACACTGCAATGTTCGAATAATGGATCGGACTCTGAGAACAATAGACTGTAATGTTCAAATACTGGTTCAGAATCTGAGAAAAATAGACTGCAATTTTCCAATAATGGATCAGACTCTATGAACAATAGACTGCAATGTTCCAATACTGGATCATAATCTGAGAACAATACACTGAATGTTCAAATAATGGATCGGACTCTGAGAACAAGAGGTTGTAATGTTCCAATCCTGGTTCAGAACCTGAGAAAAATAGACTGCAATTTTCCAATAATGGATCAGAATCTGAGAACAAAAGACTTCCACGTTCCAATACTGGATCAAAATTTGAGAACAACAGACAGTGATGTTACAATAAAGGATCAGAATTTGAGAACAACACTGTAATGCTCCAATGATTGATCAGAATCTAAACAATAGACTGAAATGTTCCAATACTGGTTCAGAATCTGAGAAAAAGAGACTGCAATGTTCCAATATTGGATCGGAATCGGAGAACAATAGACTGTAATGATCCATGAAAGGATCATAATCTGAGAACAATAGACTGAAATGTTCCAATAAAGATTAGAATTTGAGAACAACACTGTAAGGTTCCAATCATTGATCAGAATCTGAATAAAAGACTGTAATGTTCCAATACTGGATCAGTATCTGAGAACAATCGACCGGGATATTATAATGATGGATCAGCATCTGAGATCATGTGACTGTAATTTTCCAATGCGAGATCAGAATCAAAACAATACACTGCAATGTTCGAATAATGGATCGGAGTCTGAGAACAATAGACTGTAATGTTCCAATACTGGTTCAGAATCTGTGAAAAATAGACTGCAATTTTTCCAATAATAGATCAGAACCTGTGAAAAATAGACTGTAATGGTCCAATAAAGGATAAGAATTTGAGAACAACAGCCTGTAATGTTCCAATCATTGATCAGACTCTGAACAATAGACTGTAATGTTAGAATAATTGAACAGAATTTGAGGACAATAGACTGCAATGTTCCAACACTGGATCAGAATCTGAGAACAACAGACTGTAATGTCCCAATCATTGATATGAATCTGAACAATAGACTGAAATGTTCCAATACTAGATCAGAATCTGAGAACAATACACTGCAATGTTCGAAAAATCGATCGGACTCTGAGAACAATAGACTGTAATGTTCCAATACTGGTTCAGAATCTGAGAAAAATAGACTGAAAAGTTTCAATACTGGATCAGAATGTGGGAACAATGGTCTGGGTTGTTCATATAATGGATTAGAATCTGAGAAAAATAGAATCTGAGATAAATAGACTGTAATATTCCAATAATGGATCAGAATCTGAGAAAAAGAGACTGCAATGTTCCAATATTGGATCAGAATCTGAGAACAATGGACTGTAATGTTCCAATAAAGGATTATAATCTGAGAACAATGGAATGCAATGTTCCAATACTGGATCAGAATTTGAGAACAACAGATTGTAATGTTCCAATCATTGATCAGAAACTGAGAACAATAGACTGCAATGTTCCAATACAGGATCAGAATCGGAGATCATTAGACTGTATGTTCCAATACTGGTTGAGAGTCTGGGAACAATGGAAGGGATGTTCCAATAATGGATGAGAATCTGAGAACAATACACTGTCATCTTCCAATAATGGATGACAATGTGGGAACAATGGAACATGCTCTTCCTGTAAAGGATCAGAATCTGAGAGCAAGAGACTGCAATGTTCCAATGCTGGATCATAATCTGAGAACAATAGACAGGGATGTTCCAATACTGGATCAGAATCTGAGAACAATTGACTGTAATGTTCCAATAAAGGATCATAATCTGAGAACAATAGACTGTAATGTTCCAATACTGGATCAGAATCTGAGATCAATAGACTGCAAAGTTTCAATACTGCATCAGAATCTGAGCAAAAGAGACTGCATAGTTCCAATACTGGAACAGAATGTGGGAACCGTGGTCCGGGTTGTACCAATACTGGAACAGAATCTGAGAACAATAGTCTGCAATGATCCAATAATGGATCAGAATCAGAGACAAATAGACAGCAATGTTCCAATAGTGGATCAGAAACTGAGAACAACAGACTGTAATGTTCAAATCGTTGATCAGAATCTGAACAATAGACTGTAATGTTCTAATACTGGATCAGAATCTGAGTAAGAAGTTTAACAACACCAGGTTAAAGTCCAACAGGTTTATTTGGTAGCAAAAGCCACACAAGCTTTCGAAGCTCTAAGCCCCTTCTTCAGGTGAGTGGGAATTCTGTTCACAAACAGAGCTTATAAAGACACAGACTCAATTTACATGAATAATGGTTGGAATGCGAATACTTACAACTAATCAAGTCTTTAAGAAACAAAACAATGGGAGAGGAGAGAGCATCAAGACAGGCTAAAAAGATGTGTATTGTCTCCAGACAAGACAGCCAGTGAAAAATGGACCGGAATGTTATAATAAAGGATCCGATTCTGAGAACAATCAACTGCAATGTTACAATAATGGAGCAGAATTTGAGAACAATAGACTGTAATCTTCCTGCACTGGATCAGATTCTGAGAGCAATAGACTGTAAAGTTCCAGCACTGGATCAGAATCTGGGAACAATGGACTGGGATGTTAGAATACTGCATCAGAATCTGAAACCAATGGACTGCAATGTTCCAATAATGGATCAGAATCTGAGAACAATAGACTGGAATGTTCCAACACTGGATCAAAATCTGTGAACAGTACACTGTAATGTTCCAATCCTAGATCAGAATCTGAAAACAATACACTGCAATGTTCGAAAAATGGAACGGACTCTGAGAACAATAGACTGTAATGTTCCAAGACTGGTTCAGAATGTGGGAACAATGGTCCGGGTTGTTCCTATAATGGATCAGAATCAGAGGAAAATACACTGCAATGTTCCAATACTGGATCAGAATGTAGGAACCATGGTCCGGGTTGTTCCTATAATGGATTTAAATCTGAGAAAAATAGAATCTGAGATCAATATACTGTAATATTCCAATACTGGATCAGAATCTGAGAACAATGGACGGGGATATTACAATGATGGGTCAGAATCTCAGATCAATAGACTGTAATGTTCCAATACTGGATCAGAATCTGAGAACAATAGACCACAATGTGAGAATAATTTCACAGAATCTGAGAACAAGAGACTGCAATGTTCCAATAATGGATCAGAATCTGAGAAATATAAAATGTAATGTTCCAATAATGGATCAGAATCTGAGATCAAGAGACTGCAAAGTTTCAATACTGCATCAGAATCTGAGCAAAAGAGACTGCATAGTTCCAATACTGGAACAGAATGTGGGAATAATAGTCTGCAATGTTCCAATAATGGATCAGAATCAGAGACAAATGGACTGCAATGTTCCAATACTGGATCAGAAACTGAGTACAACAGACTGTAATGTTCCAATCGTTGATCAAAATCTGAACAATCGACTGTCATGTTCCAATACTGGATCGGAATCTGAGAACATTGGACCGGGATATTACAACAATGGATCAGAATCTGAGATCAATTGACTAATGTTCCAATCCTGGATCAGAATCTGAGAACAATAGACTGAAATGTTCGAATGCTGGATCGGACTCTGGGAACAATACGCTGTAATGATCCAATACTGTTTCGGACTCTGAGAAAAAAACATACTGGAAATGTCCAATAATGTATCAGTATCTGTGAACAATAGATTGTAATGTTTCAATGCTGGATCAGAATCTGAGAACAATACACTGCAATGTTTGAATACTGGATCGGACTCTGAGAACAATAGGTGTAATGTTGCAATCCTGGTTCAGAATCTGAGAAAAATAGACTGCAATTTTCCAATAATGGATCAGAATTTGAGAACAACGAGTTGTAATGTTCCCATCATTGATAAGAATCTGAGATCAATAGACTGCAATGTTCCAATAATGGAACAGCATCTGAGATCAATAGACTGTAAAAGAACCATAGAAAATTACAGCTCAGAAACAGGCCTTTTGGCCCTTCTTGTCTGTGCCGAACCATTTTATGCCTACTCTCACTGACCTGCACTTGGACCATATCCCTCCACACCCCTCTCATCCATGAACCCGTCCAAGTTTTTCTTAAATGTTAAAAGAGCATTTACCACTTTATCCGGCAGCATATTCCACACTCCCACCACTCTCTGCGTGAAGAAGCCCTCCCTAATATTCCCTTTAAACTTTTCTCCTTTCACCCTTAACCCATGCCCTCTGGTTTTTTTCTCCCCTAGCCTCAGCGGAAAAAGCCTGCTTGCATTCACTCTATCTGTACCCATCAAAATCTTATACACCTCTATCAAATCTCCCCTCAATCTTCTACGCTCCAGGGAAAAAAAGTCCCAACCTATTCAATCTCTCTCTGTAACTCAGCTTCTCAAGTCCCGGCAACATCCTTGTGAACCTTCGCTGCACGCTTTCAATCTTATTTACATCCTTCCTGTAACTAGGTGACCAAAACTGTACACAAGACTCCAAATTCGGCCTCACCAATGCCTTATATAGCCTGACCATAACACTCCAGCTTTTATACTCGATACTCCCATTTATAAAGGCCAATGTATCAAAGGCACTCTTTACGACCCTATCCACCTGTGACGTCACTTTCAGGGAATTCTGTACCTGTATTCCCAGATCCCTCTGTCCAACTGCACTCTTCAGAGTTCTACCATTTACCCTCGACGTTCTTCTTTGGTTTGCCTTCCAAAGTGCAATATCTCACACTTGTCTGCGTTAAATTCCATTTGCCATTTTTCAGTCCATTTCACTCGTTGGTCCAAATCCCTCTGCAAGCTTTGAAAACCTTCCTCACTGTCCACTACACCTCCAATCTTTGTATCATCAGCAAACTTGCTGATCCAATTTACCACATTATCATCCAGATCATTGATATAGATGAGAAACAACAATGGACCCAACACCGATCCCTGCAGCACACCACTAATCACAGGCCTCCACTCAGAGAAGCAATCCTCCACAATCACTCTCTGGCTTCTTCCATTGAGCCAGTGTCTTATCCAATTTACTACCTCCCCATGTATACCTAACGACTGAACCTTCCTAACTAACCTCCCATGAGGGACCTTGTCAAAGGCCATGCTGAAATCAAGGTAGACAACATCCACCGCCTTCCCTTCATCCACTTTCCTGGTAACCTCCTCGAAAAACTCCAATAGATTGGTCAAACATGACCTACCACGCACAAAGCCATGTTGACTCTCCCTAAGAAGTCCCTGTCTATTCAAATATGTGTAGATCCTAACCCTTATCACACCTTTCAATAACTTGCCCACCACCGACGTCAAACTTACTGGCCGATAATTTCCCGGATTTCTTTTGGAACATTTTTTAAACAACGGAACAACATGAGCCACCCTCAAATCATCCGGCACCTCCCCCGTGAATACTGACATTTTAAATATGTCTGCCAGGGCCCCTGCAGGTTCAACACTAGCATCCCTCAAGGTCCGTGGAAATACCCTGTCCTGGGGATTTATCCACTCTGATTTGCCTCAAGACAGCGAGCACCGCCTCCCCTTTAATCTGTAAAGGTTCCATGGCCTCCCTACCAGTTTGCCCTATTTCCGTAGACTCCATGCCCTTTTCCTCAGTAAATACGGATGCAAAAAAACCATTTAGTATCTCCCCCTTCTCTTTTGGTTCCATACACAGTGTACCACTCTGGTCTTCAAGAGGACCAATTTTATCCCTCACTATCCTTTTGCTCCTAACATACCTATAGAAGCTCTTTGGATTTTCCTTCACTCTGTCTGCCAAAGCAACCTCATGTCTTCTTTTAGCCCTCCTGATTTCCCTCTTAAGTAGCTTCTTGAACTTTTTATACTCCTCGAGCATCTGATGTGTTCCTTGCTGCCTGTACATTTCATACAACTCTCTCTTCCTCTTAATCAGTGTTACAATCTCCCTCGAGAACCAATATTCCTTATTCCTATTTACTTTGCCTTTAATCGTGACAGAAACATCCAAACTCTGCACTCTCAAAATTTCTCCTTTGAAGGCCTCCCACTTTCCATTTACATCCTTACCAGAGAACAGCCTGTGCCAATCCACACTTCCCAGATCCCTTCTCATTTCATCAAATTTGGCCTTTTTCCAGTTCAGAACTTCAACCCGAGGACCAGATCTATCCTTATCCACGATCAGGTTGAAACTAATGGCATTATGATCACTGGATCCAAAGTGTTCCCTCACACTCAAATCCATCACCTGCCCTAACTCATTTCCCAATAGGAGATCCAATATCGCATCCTCTCGAGTTGGCACCTCTTTATACTGATGTAGAAAATTCTCCTGAACACATTTTACAAACTCTACCCCGTCTAAACCTTTAACATTATGCGAGTCCCAATCTATATGTGGAAAATTAAAATTTTAATAATGGGACACATTCATGGAGCGATTAGATCAGGTGAGTGTGAAAATGGGGTCTTTACCAGATCAGCTGGTGAAAGAGGTCAGTGAACACAAGGATGATGCTAATTGGGACTTGGTGAAAGTTAGTGTATGGACAGCGGAGTTTAGGATGAGCTTTAACTCTGCAGCATTGTAACTCAGAGATTAGTCAGTAGAGAATAGTTGAGTCGGGATCTGTGCAGTTGGAATGAGGCAAAGGATGTTTCTGGTGGAGACAGTAGACAGGATTTATGACGTAGTGGATAATACAGGAGCAGGACGTTGCGTCTTCCAAGCCCATCACAGTCATGATTTACCCGGTTTACGAGGCAGATTCCAGGGATGGCGGGACTGATGTATGAGGAGAGATTGATTAGGTTAGGATTACTTTAGCTTGAGTTCAGATGCGTGAGGGGGATCTCATCGAGACTTCTAAAATTCTAACAGGACGAGACAAGGGAGATGCAAGGAGGATATTTGCGATGTTGGGGGAGTCCAGAACTAGGGGTCAAAGTCTGAGGATTCAGGGTAGACCATTTAGGACAGAGATGAGGAGATATTTCTTCACCCAAAGAGTGGTGACCCTGTGGAATTCATTGCTGCAGGAAGTTGCTGATGCCAAAACATTGAACGTATTCAAGAAGCAGCTGGATATAGCACTTGGGGCGAATGGGATCGAAGGTTATGAGGAAACAGCAGGATTAAGTTATTGAGTTGGGCGATCAGCCATGATCATGTTGAATGATGGAGCAGGCTCGAAGGGCTGATTGGCCTCCTTCTGCTCTTATCTTCTACATTTCTATGTTTCTATAATGTCCTAACTGAACAAAAGAAAAGCTACTGCCCTTACTCTGACCGTATTGAAGAAGGGAAAGGGTTAATGTTTTTTGTACTCAATGGATTTTGTACCTGAAGGGTTAATGCAGGAAACCAAGGAAAGTTTCGTGACCTGTGAATACCAGATACACTCTGGTTTATGACCAGAGTCTGTGGATGTATTTTTGAGTCGTGACCGATCTGGTGTTTGAGTCGTGACCAGTATTAGAAGCCATGCTCTATATATATATCTCCACTTTTCTCTGTTCAGGGAGAACTTTGGCTTCCGCTTTCAAGGGGTCAAGTTCTCCCGCAAGATTGTGAGAATAAAGCCGACTCTATTTAGAACCATACCAGCCTGAGAGGTCTTTTTTACCGACTACAGTATCTCTCTACTCCACCACATCCTCTGGCAGCATGTTCCAGGCAACCACCACACTCTGCGTGAAAAACCGCCCCCGCACATCTCCCTTAAACTTTCTCCCTCTCACCTTGAACCTGTGCCACCTCGTTTTTGACACTTCCACCCTGGGAAAAAGCATCTGACTTTCCACCCTGAATTTTCCTCTCATCATATCAGGATCCCCCTCAGCCACTGTCTTTCCAGTGAAAACAATTCTAGTTTAGTCAGCCTCTCTTCTTAAACAGCACCCTCGAGACCACGCAAAATATTTTTAAATGCATTCGTTGGACATGGGCATTGCTGGGTGGCCAGAATTTTAAATTGCCCATTCGCAGTTGCCCTTGAGAAGGTGGTTATGAGCCAGCTTCGTGATTCGCTGCACTCCATGGGCTATGGGTTAACCCAAAGTGCCGTTTAGGGGGGATTTTCAGTATGTTAGCCCAGCGACTGTGAAGGAAAGGACGATATATTTCCAAACCAGGACGTTGAGTGGCTTGGAGGGGAGGTTGCAAGTGGTGGTGTCCCCATATATCTGGTGCCCTTGTCCTTCTCGGCGGAAGTAGTCTTGTGTTTGGAAGGAGAAGTCTAAGGATCTTGGGTGAATTGCCGCAGTGCATCTGATCGATATACGCAATGGTGCTACTGAGCATCGGTGATGGAGAGAGTGAATGATTTTGGAAATAGGTGCCAGTTAAGCAGTGCTACTTTGTTCTGGATGGAGTCAAGCTTCTTGAGTGTTGTTGGAGCTACGACCATCCAGGCAAGTGGGGAGTATTCCATCACACTCCTGACTTGTGCCTTGAAGATAGTGGATAGACTTTGGGGAGACATGAGGTGACTTCCTCGTCGGAGTATTCCTTGCCCCTGACCTGCTCTTACCGCCACTGTGTTTATGTGGTGAGACCAGTTGAGTTTCTGGTTCATGATCGCATCCTGGTGAACTCTCTTTGCACTGCCTCCAATGCTTACTCGTCCTTCAGGTAGTGTGGTGAATAACATTGCACACATTACCCGAAATGTGGCCGAACCAATGTTTCGTATGGTTGCATGGAATATGGGGTGAGTAATCAGCTCAAGGCCAATGGGTTAATGGAGGGTATAACCAGTCTGTACCAGCTTCATGTTGGAGTGTCGAGTTGGGAACAGAGATTAAGTGTCGAAATGAAGTCTATGGACTCCATGTTCCCAAAACTGAAATAAGATGTTGAGTAATACAATGGAACAAAGATGACAAATAGAATAAATGGAAACATAGACTTACCAGGGACACCAACAATAGCCAGCATTGGATAGTAAGCCCCTTGAATAACAAAGAGCACAATGTGGATGCGACTTGTTAACGGTAGCGAACCAAAATAATCTTGAGAAAGAAAGTGCAGACTCTCAGCAAAATTCCTGTCCATTGTTGGAACATTCCATTCCGTTGGTCCCAGATTCTGATCCATTATTGGAACATTCCGGTTCATTGTTCTTAGGTTCTGATGCATTGATGGAACATTCCAATCCATTGTTCTCAGATTCTGATCCATTATTGGAAGCTTCCAAACCATCGTTCCCAGATTCTGATCTCTCCTCTCAAAGAACAAACAAAGAACAATACAGCACAGGAGCAGGCCCATCGGCCCTCCAAGCCCGCGCCGCTCCCCGGTCCAGGATTGAATCCTGAATCCAGGATCCCCGCCCAATTTTCCAGCCTATCTACATACCAATATCCTATCCACCGAGCTGTCCCTCACAGCTACGATGCTTTGTTCATTACAACCTATTAACTCACCCCCACCCCCCCATTCCAGACCATGTGATCTCCAGGGAGAGGCGAAAACCCAGAGTGAAAAACCCCAGGGCCAATATGGGGAAGAAAATCTGGGAAATTCCTCTCCGACCCCCTGAGGCGATCGAAACGAGTCCAGGAGATCACAATGGCCCTCGGAAAATGCTTCCCAACCCTAGTCATTTCCACTTCCACGAACACCATATGAATTCCCTGCCCCCGAGACAGGTTCCCAACTATCCGCAGTCTCGCTCTGTACTGGCAACAGCAAGATGATCATAGAATGAAGCCTTGAAACGAGAAACAAGGAACAATTAGCCCGCGCCGCTCCCTGGTGCAAACGAGACCACTCTTTTGTATCCCTCCATTCCCACTCCGTTCATATAGCTGTCTAGATAAGTCTTAAACGTTCCCAGTGTGTCCGCCTCCACCACCTTGCCCGGCAACACATTCCAGGCCCCCACGACCCTCTGTGTGAAATATGTCCTTCTGATATCTGTGTTAAACCTCCCCCCCTTCACCTTGAACCTATGACCCCTCGTGAACGTCACCACCGACCCGGGGAAAAGCTTCCCACCGTTCACCCTATCTATGCCTTTCATAATTTTATACACCTCTATTAAGTCTCCCCTCATCCTCCGTCTTTCCAAGGAGAACAACCCCAGTTTCCCCAATCTCTCCTCATAACCAAGCCCCTCCATACCAGGCAACATCCTGGTAAACCTCCTCTGTACTCTCTCCAAAGCCTCCACGTCCTTCTGGTAGTGTGGCGACCAGAACTGGACGCAGTATTCCAAATGCGGCCGAACCAACGTTCTATACATCTGCAACATCAGACCCCAACTCTTGTACTCTATGCCCCGTCCTATAAAGGCAAGCATGCCATATGCCTTCTCCACCACCTTCTCCACCTGTGACGTCACCTTCAAAGATCTGTGGACTTGCACACCCAGGTCCCTCTGCGTCTCTACACCCTTTATGGTTCTTCCATTTATCGTGTAGCTCCTCCCTACATTATTCCCACCAAAATGCATCACTTCGCATTCATCAGGATTGAACTCCATCTGCCATTTCCTTGCCCAAATTTCCAGCCTATCTATATCCTTCTGTAGCCTCTGACAATGTTCCTCACTATCTGCAAGTCCTGCCAGTTTTGTGTCGTCCGCAAACGTACTGATCACCCCAGTTACTCCATCTTCCAGATCATTTATATAAATCACAAACAGCAGAGGTCCCAATACAGAGCCCTGCGGTACACCACTAGTCACAGGCCTCCAGCCGGAAAAAGACCCTTCCACTACCACCCTCTGTCGTCTATGACCAAGCCAGTTCTCCACCCATCCAACCTTTTTCACTAGCCTACCATGAGGGACTTTGTCAAACGCTTTACTAAAGTCCATATAGACAACATCCACGGCCCTTCCTTCGTCAACCATTTTGGTCACTTCTTCAAAAAACACCACCAGGTTAGTGAGGCATGACCTCCCTCTCACAAAACCATGTTGACTATCGTTAATGAGTTTATTCCTTTGTAAATGCGCATACATCCTATCTCTAAGAATCTTCTCCAACAACTTCCCCACCACGGACGTCAAGCTCACCGGCCTATAATTACCCGGGTTATCCTTCCTACCCTTCTTAAATAACGGGACCATATTGGCTATCCTCCAATCCTCTGGGACCTCAAATGTGTCCAGTGACGAGACAAAGATTTGCTTCAGAGGCCCAACGATTTCACCTCTCGTCTCCCTGAGCAGCCTTGGATAGATTCCATCAGGCCCTGGGGATTTGTCAGTCTTTATATTCTCAATCAGTCTTTATATACTCTCCCTCACTCTCTCTCCAAAGCCGCTGATCTCTGTTAGTGTCGGAGTTGTCGCTCCCGCTGACTCAATGGGACAACACATTGAACGGAATCCCTTATTAATAGAAGAGGGCAAACCCTCCAGGGACACTAATCAGATCCATGGAGACTCACATCAATTACAGTCACTAAGCAAACAGCTTTTCCTAACCCCGTTCAATCCAACACTTTTCATATCACAATGGAATAGCACATATACCCAGCCTGGATATAGGTGGAGATTCACCGAGGGCAGAGCAAGTGGAAATAGTGGAGACGCTGGCCATAAACTTTCAATCTTCCCAATTCTTTCAAAATTAATTTCATGGGATGTGGCAATCGCTGGCTTTTCCCAGCATTTATTGTGCATACCCAGCTGTCCTTAAGAAGGTGGCGTTGAGCTCCCTTTTTGAACGACTGCAGCTTGTTCTTTGGCATTGAAGGAAGAGCCGATATATTTCCATGTCAGGATGGTTCTTTACTTGTCATCTGTAGTAATGTGGCCCGTTTAAGGGGACATTTTCGAGAGACCATGTGCTCAGGCCTGACTCTATGGAGTGTCGAGTTGGAAAGCCGAATCAATCGAGTGCGAGGGCGCATATTGCAAGCGGAGGGAAGGAGGCAGTTGGAGCAAGGAAGGAGTATTGTACCGTTCAGTCGTGTGCAGGTGCAGGGTTATTCTGTCTGATCATGTGACAAATAGAGTTATTTTTGTTGGCAATAAAGCCTTTGTGTTCTGAAGCCTTATTGAGTCGACCTCGATTGATCACACTGGCGATGAGGAAAAAAGCTTTCCAAGACTTTGGGATCACAGTGCAGAATTAAAGGGAAAGAGACTGGAGCATCGAAGATAAGAAGCAGCAAGGCAAAAGTGCATGTTTGCTTGGAAAATTCGGAAACGTGGGACACTACGGGACAATTTAGCATGGCCAATCCTCATAACCTGCACATCTTTGGAATATGGGAGGAAACCAGTGCATCCAGAGGAAACCCATGAAGACATGAGGAGAATGTGCAGATTCCACAGACAATCAACCAAGGCCAGAATCCAGGCCTGTGGCACTGTGAGGCATCACTGCCTGCCACTGTGCGACCGTGCCATCCCTTTGTAGTGAATGCGATAACAACTGAAGAAAATTGTAAGCTTATTCTTCCCACAGTTGTGGCCCACAGACTTCGTTTAATCAGATGTTTATCTTAGCATGATATTCCTGACGTCCAGGGCAGGCTTTTCTGACCACACTCACCCCATGTGTGGAAAATCCCGCCTGAGGTCAATGGACCTTTGTATGGTCTGTGCCCCTCCAAGCACGATTCCCCTGGTGTGCAGGAAGGGCAAATTCGGCCCCCCATCTTTTGAAGAGTTGGATGCGTTTGTTCAATGTCATTTTCGCAAGCCCCTCCCCCGCTTCCCAACACTCAATCATTCTGTTGAGGTACACATTTCACTCAGCAGTCCGGGAGCCAGCGGAGACAGTCTCAGAATGCTTAAGCAAATTGAGAGCAATAGTGGAGCACTGCGAATTTGGCCCAGTTTTAGGAGAAAGGTTGAGGGGCCGTTGTTTTGAGACAAACGCAGCCTAATTCTACAAAGGTTATTCGACCGAATTTTACTGTCTCTCTCACCATGGGAATCGGAGCGGGCGACGGGCCGAACATGGAAAGGACCGTTGACCTTGGGTGGGACTTTGCAGTTTCGGGATGCGCCGGGCCACAAAATCCTGCCCATTGGCTTGTAACCAAAATCTCCGAACGTGTAGCACAGGCTGGAAATGGGTTGCAAAACGTGCCAAATGACACAGGGAAAGAACTCTCATGAAGGGCAACATGGTGCGGAGTGAAGCTACCGGGACAGAATGTGCAAAATAAAACCGGCAACGGTGAATTAACCTTCTTTGAAAAAAACTACCCGAGGAGCCCGACAAGAAACCCGAATCATTTACCCTAAAACTGATTGATTGAACGCAAAAAATTCAGAAGGCTGAACGCCTTGCCTTGGTGACATTGCTGGTTGGCCTTCGGTACAAATGTTTCAGTTATGGCACTCTATATGCACTTGCACTTTTAAAAAATTCGAAGCACAGAAAAGAATTACCTTCTAATGGAACCATTCAATGCTTTCTCCTCTTAGCATTTTGGAATTTTACAATTTCACAAACACCAAAGTCTAACATTCTGCTTCTCAATCTAAAATTAATCAACTCAACTTCGCAACAGGAGCTAAAGCTAAGATATATCTGAATTTGGATGCGACACGAACGTTTTTCATAGATCTCCCAGTGTCCCATTCGCTTCTTCAAAAAGTCCATCTGCATTGCGAATTGGATCGAATAATAACATGTAAAAATAATCCAACCTTCTGAGGATGAATTCCTGCTTATCATTGACACATTCTAATCCATTGTACCCGAATTCTGATTCTTTCCTTTACTAATTTGTGGTACATGGGCGTCGCTGGAAGGCCAGGATATATTGCCCATCCATTGCTGCCCCTTGAGAAGGTGATGGTGAGCTGCCTTCTTCAATTGCTGCAGTCCTTGTGATGTGGGTTGATCCACAATGCCGTTAGGGAGGGGATTCCAGGAGTTTTACCCAAAGACAAGGAAGGAACGGCGAAATGTTTCCAAATCAGATGGCGAGTATCTTGGAGGGGAACTTGTAGGTGGTGATGTTCCCATGTACCTGCTGCCCTTGCCCTTCTCGACGGAAGTGGTCATGGATTTGGAATGTGATGTCTCAGGATCTTTGTTCAATTGCTGCAGTGCAACTTGTAGTTGGTACACACTGCTGCTCCTGAGCATCTGTGGTGGAGCAAGTGGATATTTGTGGATGAGTTTCCAAATAAACGGGATGCTTTGTCCTGGATGGTGTCGAGTTTCTTGAGCTGCACACATCCATGCAAGTGGGAGTATTCCATCACACACTTAACCTGTGACTTGTAAATGGTGGACAGGCTTTGCGAATCAGGAGTTAAGCTACTCGCCGCAGTATTCCTAGCATCTGACCTGTTCCTGTAGCCACTGAGTTTATGTGGTGATTCCAGTTGAATTTATGTTCAATGGAAACCCCCAGGATGTTGGCGGTGGTGGATTGAGTGATGGTAAAACCATTGAATGTCAAGGTTTTTTTTTGAGTGTTTCTCATTGATAATCTCTGGAGAACGGGTGACCGGTTCAAGTGACCCGTTCATTAGTGACGGGTTACACCTGAACTGGAGGGGGGCTAACATACTGGTGGGGAGATTTGCAACAGCCACTTGGAAGTGCTTAAACTAGTTTGGCGGGGGGTTGGGTGGGATGCAAAGCAGTGGGGAGACCAGCAGATAAGTTTGAAAGCACATAAGTTAAAGAGAGCACTTTAAATAGTGAAGGCAGTGAAAGTAATCCTAGTACCAGACAGAACAGGCATAAGCAAGACAGAGAGTATTGGAAGTCCAGATTAGCTGCATTTATTTCAATGCTAGAGGTCTGACGGGCAAGGCAGATGAACTCAGGGCATGGATGGTTACGTGGAACTGGGATATTATAGCAATAACTAAAACATGGCTAAGGGAGGGAGAGGATTGGCAGCTCAGTTGTTCAGGATACAGATGCAACAGGAAAGATAGAACAGGAGGTCAGAGAGGAGGGAAGTAGCACTTTTAAGTAGGGAAAACATCACGGCAGTGCTGAGAGGGGATATATCGAAGGGTTTGGCCACTGAGTCTATATGGGGAGAGCTGAGAAATCAGAAGGGGGAAATCACTTTGATAGGGTTCTACTATAGGCCCCCAAATAGTCGGTGGGAAATTGAGGAAAAAAAATGTAAGGCGATTATAGATAGCTCCAAGAAAAGTAGCATGGTAATAGTAGGGGATTTTAACTCTCCCAACATTGATTGTGACAGCCATAGTTTTAAAGGGTTGGATGGAGAGAAATTTGTTCAGTTTGTTCAGGAGGAATTTCTCATTCAGTATGTGGATGGCCTGACTGGAGAGAGGGCAAAACTTGACCACCTCTTGAGAAATAATTTACGGTAGGTGACAGAAGTGTTACTGAGAGATCACTTTGGGACCAGTGATCATAATTCCATTAGTTTTAAGATGGCGATGGAGAATGATAGGCCTGGTCCAAAAGTTAAAATTCTAATTTGGAGAAAGATCAATTTTGATGGTATCAGGCAGGAACTTTCAACAGTTAATTGTGGGAGTCTGTGGGAAGGTAAAGGGATGTCTGGTAAGTGCGAGGCTTTCAAAAGTGCATTAACCAGGGTTCAGTGTAAGCTCATTCCTCTTAGAGTGAACTGCAAGGCTGGCCGAAGGAATGAATCCAGGATGACTCGAGATATTGAGTCCCTGGTCAAGCAGAAGGAGGAGGTACATGACATGCATGGGCAGCTGGGATCAAGTGAATCCCTTGAAGAGTACAGGGGGTGTAGGAGTAGAGTTAAGAGAGAAATCAGGAGGGCACAAATGGGACACGAGATTGTTTTGGCAGATAAGGCAAAGGAGAATCCAACGAACTTCTACAAATACATAAAGGGCAAAAGATTAACAAGGGAGAGAGTAAGGCCTCTTAAGGATCAACAAGGTCATCTATGTACGGATCCACAAGAGATAGGTGTAATCCTAAATGAATATTTCTCATCACTATTTACTGTTGAGAAAAGCATGGAATGTTAGGTAACTTGGGGAAATAAATAGTGATGTCTTGAGGAGTGGACATATTACAGAGAAAGAGGTGATGGAAGTCTTAAAGCGCATCAAGGTAGGTAAATCCCCGGGACCTGATGAAGTGCATCCCAGGACGTTATGGGAGGCTAGGGAAAAAGTTGCGGGTCCCCTAGCAGAGATATTTGAATAATTGATAGTCACAGGTGAGGTGCCTAAAGACTGGAGGTTGGCAATTGTTGTGCCTATGTTTAAAAAGGGCTGCAGGGAAAAGCTTGGAAACTACAGGCCAGTGAGCCTCACATTGTGCTGGGTAAGCTGTTGGAAGATATTATGAGAGAGAGGATCTACATGCATGTCGAGACACAAGGACTGATTTGGAACAGTCAGCATGGCTTTGTGAGTGGAAAATCATGTCTCACAAAGTTGATTGAGTTTTTTGAAGGGTTAACCAAGAAAGTAGATGAGGGCAGTGCAGTTGATGTCCACACGGACTTTAGCAAGGCTTTTCTCAAGGTACCGCATGGTAGGTTGTTGCGTAAGGTTAAATCTCTTGGGATCCAGGGTGAGGTACCTAAATGGATAAAAAATTTGCTTCTTGAGAGAAGCCAGAGGGTGGTTGTAGAGGCTTGTTTTTCAAACTGGAGGCCTGTGACCAGCGGTGTCCCTCAGGGATCAGTGTTAGGGATCTCGGGATCAGTCTACTCGGGATCAATCCACTGCTATTTGTTATTTATATTAATGATTTGGATGAGAATATAAGAGGCATGGTTAGTAAGTTTGCAAATGACACCAAGATTGGTGATGTAGTGGATAGCGAACAAAGTTATCTCCGATTGCAACGGGATCTTGATCAATTGGGCCAGTGGGCTGACGAAGGGCAGATGGAGTTTAATTTTGATTAATGCGAGGCGATGCATTTTGGTGAATCCAACCAGTGCAGGACTTACTCAGTTAATGGTAGGGCGTTGGGGAGAGTTACAGAACAAAGAGACCAAGGGGTACAGATTCATATCTCCTTGAAAGTGGAGTCACAGGTGGACAGAGTGGTGAAGAAGGCATTCAGCATGCTTGGTTTCATCGGTCAGAACATTGAATACAGGAGTTGGGACGTCTTGCTGAAATTGTACAAGATATTGGTAGGGCGACACTTGGAATACTGTGTCCGTTTCTTTTCATCATTTTATAGAAAGGATATTATTAATCTAGAAAGAGTGCAGAAAAGATTTACCAGGATGCTACCGGGACTTGCAGTTTGAGTTATAATGAGAGCCTGGAGAGACTGGATAGACGAGTCTATCCAGGCTCTCATTATAACTCAAACTCTGGAGCGCAGAAGGCTGAGGGGTGATTTTATAGAGGTTAATAAAATAATGAGGGGCATAGACCAGCTGGATAGTCAATATCTTTTCCCAAAGGCAGTGGAGTCTAAAACTAGAGGGCATAGGTTTAAGGTGAGATGGAAGAGATACAAAAGCATCCATCGGGGGATTTCATTTCACAGAGAGAGTGATGAGTGTCTGAAACAAGCTGCTGGAGGTAGTAATAGAGGCGGGTACAATTTTGTCTTTTAAAAAGCATTTAGACAGTTAAATGGGTAAGCTGGGTAGAGAGGGATATGGGCCAAATGCGGGCAATTGGGATGAGCTTCGGGGTTTTAAAAAAAGGGTGGCATAGACAAGTTGGGCCGAAGGGCCTGTTTCCATGCTATAAACCCCAATGGCTCTATGACTCAATGACGCAATGATAATGGTCTTTGCCTGGCATTTGTGCTGGAACTTTCCAATCCATTATTCCCTGATTCTGATCCATTGTTGTAACATTCCAATCCATTGTTCGCAGATTCTGATCCATTGTTGTAACATTCCAATCCATCGTTCCCAGATTCGGATCCATTGTTGTAACATTCCAATCCATTGTTCCCAGATTCTGATCCATTGTTGTAACATTCCAATCCATTGTTCCCAGATCAGATTCTGATCAATTGTTGGATTACTCCAATTGATTGTTCGCTCATTCTGAACCATTGATGTCACATTCCAATCCATTTATCTAAGATTCTGATTCATCATTGTAACATTGTACCCACATTCTGATAAGAATATAAGAGCTAGGAGCAAGAGTTTGCCACCTGGCCCCTCGAGGTTGCTCCACCATTCAATAAGATCACGGCCTTTCTTTTTGTGGACTGGGCTCCACTTACCATCATACTCAATCCACTTACCATCATATTCAATTTGTTTCCTGTCCGCAAATTTATCCATCCTTGCCTTAAAAACATTCAATGAGGTCGCCTCAACTGCTTCACTGGGCAGGGCATTCCACAGATTCTTAACCCTTTGGGTGAAGAAGTTCCTCCTCAACTTCGTCCTAAATCTGCTCCCCCGTATTCTGACGCCATGCTCCCTTGTTCTAATTTGACCTGCCAGTGGAAACAACTTCCCTGCTTCTAAGAACATAAGAACATAAGACATAGGAGCAGGAGTAGGCCATCTAGCCCCTCGAGCCTGCCCCGCCATTCAATAAGATCATGGCTCATCTGACGTGGATCAGTTCGACTTACCCACCTGATCACCATAACCCCTAATTCCCTTACCGATCAGGAATCCATCAATCCGTGATTCAAACATATTCAACGAAGTAGCCTCCACCACTTCAATGGGCAGAGAATTCCAGAGATTCACAACCCTCTGAGAGAAGAAGTTCCTCCTCAGCTCTGTCCTAAACTGACCCCCCTTTATTTTGAGGTTGTGCCCTCTAGTTCTAGCTTCCTTTCCGAATGGAAAGAATCTCTCCACCTCTACCCTATCCAGCCCCTCAGCCTTCTAAATTCCAACGAGTACAAACCTAATCTGCTCAGTCTCTACTCATAATCAACACCCCTCATTTCTGGTATCAACCTGGTGAACCTTCTCTGCACTCCCTCCAAGGCCAATATATCCTTCCGCAAATAAGGGGACCAATACTGCACACAGTATTCCAGCTGCGGCCTCACCAATGCCCTGTACAGATGCAGCAAGACATCGCTGCATTTATATTGTATCCCCCTTGCGATATAGGCCAACATCCCATTTGCCTTCTTGATCACCTGTTGCACCTGCAGACTGGGTTTTTGCGTCTCATGCACGAGGACCCCCAGGTCCCTTTGCACAGTAGCATGTTGTTATTTTTTTTCCATTTAGATAATAATCCAATCTGCTATTATTTCCTCCAAAGTGAATAACCTCGCGTTTGTCAACGTTATACTCCATCTGCCAGATCCTCGCCCACTCACTCAGCCTGTCCAAATCTCTCTGCAGCACCTGTACGCCCTTCACATGATTCACTTTTCCACTTATCTTTGTGCCGTCTGCAAACTTTGTTACCCTACACTCAGTCCCCTCCTCCAGATCGTCTATATAAATGGTAAATAGTTGAGGCCCCAGTACCGATCCCTGCGGCACGCCACGAGTTACCATCTGCCAACCGGAAAAACACCCATTTATTCTGATTCTCTGGTTCCTGTCGGATAGCCAATCCCCAATCCAAGCTAATACCCTACCCCCAACTCCATGTGACCCAATCTTCTTCAGCAACCTTTTGTGAGGCACCTTATCAAATGCCTTTTGGAAATCCAAAAACACCGCATCCACCGGTTCCCCTCCGTCAACCGCACTAGTCCCATCTTCATAAAAATCCAACAAGTTCATCAAGCACGACTTTACCCTCATGAATCCATGCTGCGTCTATTTAATCGAACCATTCTTTTCCAGATGGCCTGCTATTTCTTCTTTAATGATGGATTCCAACATTTTCCCAACGACAGACGTTAAGCTAACCGGCCTGTAGTTACCCGCCTTTTGTCTATTTCCTTTTTTAAACAGCGGCGTAACAGTACCCATTTTCCAATCCGCTGGCACTACCCCAGAATCCAATGAATTTTGATAAATAACCACTAACGCATCCGCTATTACATCTGACATTTCTTTCAGTAACCTGGGATGCATTCCATCCAGGCCCGGGAATTGTCCACCTTCAGTCCCGTTCGTCTACCAAGCACTGCCTCCGTGGTAACATTAATGTATTGAGTACCTCTCCTCCTACCAACCCTCTATCGTTAATATTCGGTAAGCCATTTGTGTCTTCCACTGTGAAGACCGACACAAAAAACTTATTTAAAGTTTCAGCCATTTCCTCATTTCCCACTATTAAATCCCCCCTCTCGTCCTCCAAGGGGCCAACATTCACTCTTGCCACTCTATTCCTTTTTATATATTTGGAAAAGCTTTTACTATCATTTTTTATATTTAGAGCTAGCCTAGCTTCATAACCTCTCTTTCCTTTCTTTATCGCTTTCTTCGTCGTTCTTTGTTGTTTCTTAATGTTTTCCCTATCTTCCGATTCTCCACTATTTTTGGCCACTCTGTACGCATCGGTCTTTATTTTAATACTCTCCTTAATTTCCTTCGTTATCCACGGCTGGTTATCCCTTTTCTTACAGCCCTTCTTTATCCCCGGAATATATTGTTGCTGAGTACTGAAAAGGATCTCCTTAAAAATCCTCCACTGTTCCTCAGCTGTCCAACCTACCAGTCTGCTCTACCAGTCCACCTTAGCCAATTCAGCCCTCATCCTTTCGTACTTCCCTCTGTTCAAACAGAGGACACTGTTATGGGACCCTACTTTCTCCTCTTCCATTTGTATCAGAAATTCGACCATATTGTGATCACTTGACCCAAGACTCTATCTTATCTATTCTCTTCACAATCTTATATGATTCTATTAAATCTCCCCTCATTCTTCTGAACTCCATTGAATATCATCCCATTGTACTCAGTCTGTCCTCATAAGCCAAACCTCTCAACTCAGGAATAATCCTCGTGAATCTCCTCTGCACCCCCTCCAGTGGAAGTATCTCCTTTCTCAAGTAAGGGGATCCATTGTTGTAACATTCGAGCCCATTGCTCCCTAATTCTGATCTGCCCTCTCCCTCTCAGTTAGGTGCATCCCTAATTGTAAAATATTTCAAATGGAATTCCTTTATCGCAGTCATCCGGATAATCCTGACTATAGTCCCTCAACATGGTCTTTAAAGTTTGATGCCACTGTCCTGCGATGGTACACAGTCGAGTAAAATTGTTTTACTGCTAAGCTAACAAGAAATTCCCAGAATAACCTTGAAGTAACATTTGATGTTTTACCTGACTCTAAATCTATGGGTAGTCCGCATCAAGTAAAATATTTATGTAAATCCTCTGCAACCTCTGACCAAGCTGAGCATTCGTTTGGCATTTTTACCTTCAACTGTGGTTTCCTTTGTCAGGTCAAGAAACCCCACAGGATTATTGTGCTTTACCACATCTGTCTTCACAGTGCTTTCCTTAAACGAATTGATGTGTCCAACTTTATTACTGTCAAAGCATCTGAGGCCATTTTATTTCTCTGTTACCCTCATGGCTTTCCAATTTAATCAGAGGTAAATGATTGTTAACCACCTCCAATCAGATCTCCATTGTCCTTAGCAGCTGCGGATCTCTCTTTTCCCCAGTTTCTGGCCCTCACAGGCTGAGACTGATATTGGAAGCCAAACTTTGATTGATGAAATAGCTGAGAATCATTTGAGTTTTCTGCTGCTATTCTCACGGTTTGAAGCTTCAGCTCTTCCATCGGAGTTCTCATTACTGCGGGAAGTGAATTTTTAAACTCCAGCAAAATAACTGTTTCACGAAGAGCTTCATACGTCTGGTCTATTTCAACTATCAAATTTACTTTGTTTGATCCTTCCAACTTCTGTGCACGTTTGGCCATGTTCCTTCCCCAGATTTCTAAACTGCTTTCCTGAAGCACCAGGTACCAATTCATATGCACCTTTGATGGCATTTTTCACCTCATCATAACATCCAAATACCTTCTCTGATAGTATCGCAACAACCCTCACTGTCTCTCTGACCAACTTCATTTGAATCCCACAATAAGCACATGGTGTTTAGTTACTTTCTCAAATGAAATAGATAAGTCATCCACATCCTTCTCATCAGACTTTGACAACACATGAAAATATTTGAACAGATCTTCACTAGGCCTATGTAGATGATGTGCTAGCTCTTCCTCACTGTCCTCGTCGCTGTTCCCAACTTTTACCTTTCCCTCCACCACTTTAGCTGACGTTAACTTTACAGTTCCGGTTTCCAAAGTTTCGAATTTTCTCTCCCTTCTTCCCTTTCCTCGCTCTCTGTTGCGTTTTCTTCTTTTTCTGTCTTTTCTCCTTATAATTAAAGCCTTTTGATTTGTAATTGAATCCCAGGCATTTAGAATGATTGCAACTGTGTTTCTGGCCATTTCAAATGCTGAGTTATCACCGTAATTATCTCCGCACTCCTCGCCCCTTCAGGTTACCTCAACTGCAGCGTTTGTGCCAGCTCCAAACGTTTTGCCTTAACCACCTGTTGTAAAGCATGCCCAGTGATGTCTTCCACACCAGAAAATCCTTAGTCATTGAAGTAGCCATTATTCTTCTGAGCACTCCCTCTTTAAAAGAACTGAATGCAGCACCTGGAAAGAGACCATTGGTTGGAGAATTGAAAGTCTGACTTCCCAGCCTTGTAAGTTCTAACACACCTGCAGGTTGAGATAATGCTACTGTTGGCACCCAATGACTTCCAGCAAACCACTTTAAGAAACAGGGACACCCTACTTACGAGTAAACCGCCAACAGCAGAATTTTGACTGGATGAATGCAAGAAGACGTGCTTCCAGCCAGCTAGCAGATATCATAATACCAGGGAGAAAGAGAGAGGAAACCTGCCTCCAGCCTGAAGTAGAAATACTTTCCAAACAGAAACAAAACAGCAGCCAGCAACCCAAAACTGGAATTAGGAACTCTTGTGGCATGATTTGTCAATCATTCTTCCTCCAACAAAACAATATCATAAAAAATCTTGAATACTGCTGGAGGCCCAGAGTAAAAATAAACAAATAACCATTTTAAACCATTGAAACAGCAATAAAAGGACATCTAAGCAGACAATTCGGGGCCTGCTATAGCTACAGAGTAAATAATTAAAAATACCTTCCCTAAAGGCACACCAGCATCACAATATCTTGGGATCTGAAGTGCATATGGACTAGTTCCTGATGCCTTCAGACAAAAATTTAGAAATCTAAGGAAGAAACCATATCAAACATGAAGAGAATTTGAAAGTTTAATGTTCCTTTAAAGTTTATTTATCAGTGTGATAAGTAGGTTCACAATACCATTGCCATGAAGTTACTCTGAAAATTCCCTCGTCGCCACACTCTAGTGCCTGTTCGTGTACACTAAGGGAAAATTTGTCATGGCCAATGCACATAAAAAGAACATCTTTTAGACTTTTGGGTGGAAACCGGCGCATCCGGAGGAAACCCACGCAGACACAGAGAGTACGTGCAGACTTTACACAAACAGCGACTGAAGCTGGGAAACAAACCTGAGCCCATGGAACTCTGAGGCAACAGTGCGAACCACTGTGCCATTGTGCTAGCACTGGCTGGCACAGTCGGTAGGATAAGTACTCTGTTCTGGTTGGCACAGTGGGTGATGTAATAAATCTACCCTCGCTGGCACAATGGGCAGGGACACATTTTGCCACCATGCTGCCTGAAATAATCAAACAAACAACATTAACAGATGGCGAAGAACATTGAAAATCAACCAGATGTTTGATGCTCTTAGGGAAAGGATTATTACTGGAAGAACTTAAAACTTCACTTCTGAAAGACTCACGTGGAAAAGCAGATGTTTAAACCTGCGGGATTAGCAGCAGAAATGGCACATGATATTGAATTTGTTCAACAATCACGGTTTGTTTTGCGACATCAATTTTAATTTGTGAGGATACAATCTGGGAAAAGAGAAATCCTCAGGTGTTTAAAGGAAAGACGAACATGTGGGAGACAGTAAGGATAGATTGCCTCAAGCTGAAAAGGAAATATATGAGGGTGGAAAATAAATAAGACATGTTAAATGTTTTCTTTGCAATAAATTTTGACACATACTGGTAGGGCTAACATCTGAAGAAAAACAATTTGAAGAGAGGCAAGGTAAATCAAGGAAAGCCATTGGGGTTTCTGAAAGTGACAAAATAAACAATGGTTGAACCTAAAGAGGTGCAAAAGAATGTATCACCTGTCGGTTGATAAGCAAATGCCAGGTCTGATTAAATAATTTATTTATGTGGGTAAAGTTTACTCATGTACATTCAGGATTAGTCGGCAAGAAAGTTAACATAGGGGCATCGGAACAGAGGAATTGGGAGCGAGAGGAGATAATTCAGCCCATGAAGCCTGCTCCGCCATTTAAAATGATCATGGCTGATCTCCTTCTCATCCTATCTGCAATTCCCTGCCTTTTTCCCTACAGTTCTAAATATCGCCCCTCTCCTCATTTTTACTCTGGGCCTCAAACAGTGTCACAAATTTTTAATAACCCTGAATTGTTGCTGAATTATCCCTCTCTCTCTCTCTCCCTCACTCTCTCTCTCCCCCTCACTCTCTCTCTCCGTCACTCACTCTCTCCCTTGCACTCACTTTCTCTTCCCCTCAATCTCTTTCTTCCCCTCACTCTCTCTCTCTCCCCTTCCCTCTCTCTCTCTCTCCCTCACTCTCTCTCTCCCCCTCACTCTCTCTCTCTCCCCTCAGTCTCTCTCTCTCCCCCTCTCTCTCTCCGTCACTCACTCTCCCCTTCCCCTTACTCTCTCTTCCCCTCAATCTCTTTCTTCCCCCTCTCTCTCTCTCTCTCTCTTTCTCCCCTTCCCTCCCTCTCTCTCTCGCTCTTCCTTTCTCTCTCTCTCCCTCTTTCCCTCGCTCTCTCTCTGTGATACTTAGAGTTCCACACAGTCTGTTTCACAATCTCGTTAATATATTCTCTCCCACCCTCTCAGTTTCCCTCACAATCTCTCACGCTTTCCCTCCAGCACACGCTCTATCACACACTCTCTCTCTCTCTCTCTCTCACACACACGCACACACACACACACACACACACACACACGCACACACACACGCACACACACACACACACACACACACACACACACACACGGTCAAACTGCCTCACACACGTGCTATCTCCCTCTCATGCTCTCACTCATAATCTCTCACACACTGACAAACTTATCCACGCTCTCATACACACTGTGTTTCACACCCTTACACACTTCCATACCTCGCTCACTCACACTTTCCCTCTCTGACAATCATTCACATGTTTTCGCACTCTCTCATAGACAGTCTGTCACTCTCCCAAACAATTGCACATGCTCTTTCTCGTAGAAACTCTCAAACTATCTTGATCTTGCTGAACCACTCCCTCAATATTTCTGTCAGTACCTTACACTCTCTCCCAATCTTTGACACACTCTCCCTCTCTCTCAGCCAATTGTTCTCTTTTTTCTCTCTCTCTCTATCACCAATTGTCTAAATTTTGCACCACCCATAATTCCTTTCCTCAAATTTCCTCGTGCACCATCTCATATTCACATCACAGCTCTCTCCCCCACAAACTCGCTGTTTTTCCCTCAGACACATATACAGAAACACGCACTCAAAGTTAAAGTTGAAGTTTATTTATTTGTCACAAGTCAGGCTGACATTAACTCTGCAGTGAAGTTACTGTGAAATGCCCCTGGACACACAGACGCACATTGTGGGATTTATATACGCTTCACAGTCTCGAATACACTCTCTCCTACACACACACACCCTATCATACACACACTCTGTCTCACAAACACGCACACACACAGCCTCACTCACCCTCAAACACACACATTCCGGGGTTCGCGTACATTTTGTTGTCTCAAATACACTTTCACATACAGACAATCACACACACACACACACACACACACATTAGCTCTCTCTCACCCACTCACAAATACACAGTCAGGGAATTGCGTACACTTCATTTTTTCAAACACACCTCTCGCACACATACACTGACAGACACACAATCACACACAAAACATCTGATACCACTGACGGGTACAAGCACTTCCACAAACATAGAACTATCAAACATTCTCACACTTGACAACATCTACACACCCTCTCTCTTCCTCTCTCATACTCACACACTCCCTCCCTCTTTCTCTCGCTCACTTTCTCACACTCACTCACTTTGCATGCACTGACGCACACAAAACACACATTCAAATTCGCGCTCTTGCATCCTCACACTTCTCACGCACTCAATCTCTCACAGGCTCTTTCTCAAAATCCCTCTGTAACGTTCAATCTCTTCCTCAGGCTCCTCTGTCACAAACTCACCCCTCCACTCACTCCCCCTCTCTCCCCCTCGCTTCTCCGAGGCCATTTCACATCATAGATGCTGCTTTCCCCACCTGTCACTCCATCTTTCTATTGGACAGCACCACTGCACCTCTCACTCCATCTAGGTCTCTCTCTCTCTCTCTCAATACATCACTATCTCCGTATCTGTCACTCTCTCTCCCCATAGGCCTACCTCTCTCATTGAAACTGAATCCCCCACTTACCCACATTATCTTTATCCCTCGACCTCTTACCGCCACCGTATCCATCATTCTCTCAGTCCAGTTGACTTCCCATCTCTCACCCTAGTTGGCTCTTTCCTGCTGGATCCCCTCCTCCATTTCCCCCGCCAATATCTTCACGTCTTTTCTAAAGTGTGTAATCCAGGACAGTAGATAATTCTCCAACTCAGCAATTTAATGTGAGCACAGTATCGAACCATTTACGATGGAGATTAACTTACTATTATAAGCACCATTCCTCTCTCAATATCTGCTCTCCCATCACCACTCCTCACTCCTGCACCCTCTATTTTTTTATCTTGCTCTCTCTCTCTCTCTCTCTCTTTCTCTGAACTTCTCAATCCGTTTCTCTCCCATTAAAGGTTGTGTATCAGATGTAGGATCAGTATCTAAAGGAGCCTGTGTATTACTTGTGACAGTTAAAAGTGTTTCGTTTTACGGTTCTATGTGGTGACGTGTTTGCATCTGCTGCAGGTACTGCATTCTCTGTGATGTCCCATTTTCACTAATTTTTTTTCTCAGCTTGAGGAGATGCGTTATATTCAGGGGTAATTTTCTTTGCCGGTTAATAGTTCCAAATTATTGGTTAACAGAATTTAGCAATTTATGCTCACCCATACCCAACTTAAATCACATAACTGAATTTCTACAAATCAAGAGCACACGGAGAGAGACAAGGTAACAATTGGAACTTAATTACTGAAATGTCGCAGTCCAGTAACAAATATCGCTGAAACAATCTGTGATCTCGAATTGGGACTGATGGCGTTTTAGTGGACAGCACCTTTCCTCTTGTTAATCTTGTGTTTGCAAAGAGGTAGTTCAATTTAAAAAAATAAATATTTTGCATCACTGAGCTCAATGTCGTAATCTGTTTGTTCATATATCTGTTGAAAAAAACTTCGAACAATGTTGCTACCTCAATGTCCCTGAGGTGCATAAATTAAAGGCATTGTGACTATATAACATCAGAGTATAGAGGCAGGGAGACTGCCACCAGCAGCCAGAGACGCATCACCTCACACTAAAAATGGTTCTCCCAATTGACATGGCTCGGAAAATATTCTACCCAGTCATTGCCATTATTGGTGTTCCTGGTAAGTGGCTGTAACCGTTGAAGTTGTGTAAATCTGGGTGTGAGGAGCTCTCTGATTTTAAACTCTGACAGAACATTTTCCATGCTGATCTCATCTTCACTTCATCTTCTGATGAACGTTCTAATTCATTTAAATCAAATGCGTTGAGGTAAAACTGTCATTTTACCCCTTTTCATCAACTGACAAACTTCTGCACGTAATTCATCGGCTCACTGATCAATGAAGCTATTGTAGTTATTGCAATATTTTGTTCTGTTAGATTGGATCTGAGTGAAAGTGATCTCTCTGGAAAACCGTTCAGTGGCAGTAAGAATAAAATCAAACTTTGAGTGTGGATCAAATAGCAGAGTGTAATGTCTAACATCAGTGAAGAAGCGGAGCAGGATGTATTTATCAGTGTAGAATTGTACTCATTGTGGTTTGGTTTTAGACCAGAGTGCATTATCTGATCTAAGTATCCATCTAATTGTGGCACTATCTCTCCATGTAGAAATGTAGTTTGTTTGGGGAAAGAACTGGAATGTAATAAGTTGATTCAAATTGATATATATATATATATATATATAGGTATATATATATATATATATATATATATATATATAATTGAGTGATATCTCCATTCTATGTGGCTCACTCTGTCATTTAACTTTGGAATAGCTCGACAATAGAAAGAGTATGGCTTTATTTTAATGATGTTTGTTGGTCAGTGTGTGATGTCAAATTTCCCAATAGCTTGTTTTTCTTCTTGAGAAGAAACAGGTGTAAACTAGTTCTTGACATTTAAACAACCCAACAACAAATGTGCAGTATTTTTTTCCAAACTGTTGTGATTTGTACACATTTCTATTAGTCTAGAAATGAACTGAAATGTTTTTTTTTCCTTTGTTTTGGTTCTGATTAAACTGTGTTGCTGCTTCAAACGATTTGTGAACCAGATGATCTGGATCCCTAAGCCCCTCAAAGCCATTCATACACTTTGTTCTGGTCAAAATGCAGCGCCTGACACTGGGCTGTCGTGAAATTAATTTCCAATTCAAAGAACCAATATGCAAGTTTATAATTTATTATTAATCTATTATTTTATTTAATTGTGTTCTTTCACTGTCTTCATTTTAATTCTCAGTTTGGATAGTTTTGTGAATTTTGAAATTAACATTTTGCTTTCTGATTCCATATTGTTGTTTTAAATGGTGAAGGACAGTGATCCCAATTATAACTCCACCAATCAGAGTAACCCCTTTAATTCCTCCTCCCTGCGTTCTGCCTTTGTAGCCAGCTTGTTGTGCATTCTGCTGCTTGTCTTCTAACTCCACTTGCTCTGAGGCGGCTGATGAGTCGGTTGAGTCTGAACTTACTGAAAGTACTTAGAAACGCAAAGCGTCTGACATCGAGCAAATTAATCTCATCTATCATTCCTGATAATTGCGGAATTAATTCAATGAAACCTTCAAGAATGATCTTAATTTTGGAATATGTGCTGAATGGTCTTTATCATCGACTGTGTTACTTGATTTTTTGTACTCTTTTGGATTTGGTTCATTTATTTATTTTCATACTGTTGAGATTGTGAGTGCATGATTATTCTTTGGAATTGTTGTATTTTATGTTTAAGACAAAAGAATAAGATAAACGTCCATTGCTTTCCAATCCTATGCATAAGTTCTGATGATCAGATGGTTGAGAAGGCATATGTGATAGACTTCATGAGCCGAGGGATTGAAGATAGGAGCAGGAAGGTTACGATGGAGCTGGATAAAACGTTCATTAGGCGTCAGCTAGACTTCTGTGAGGATGTCTGTAGCCTCACTAGAAGGAGAATGTGATTAACTTGGAAGGGACACAAAGGAGATTCACTCACATGTTGCCTGGGTTGGAGTGTTTTTGCAATGATGAGAGGCTGGTTGGACTAGGGTTGCTTTCCTTAGCACAGTGAACGCTGAGCGTGGACGTCTTTAAGGTGTATAAAATTATGAGGGACATACATAGGATAGTTAAGGGAAACACTTTCCCCTTAGCAGAAGCGCCAATTTCCATCGAGCATAGATTTAACGTAAAGAGCAGCGGATTTGAGAAAACAATGCGTTCCAGCGTCATGTCAGATGTCCTGCTGGTCATCCGACACAGCAGGGACTAATTCACACAAACTACAATGCGGTCACGTTTAGAACAAAAGTGCAGCTCTGATAAAAGCATAGAACACCGATGCACCCTCAGTAACACAGACCCTGTTTACAAATCCTCCCTTTTCGGAGAATGTGTGTGCTGGTTTTTCTCGAAATTTAGCAAAGGGGCACCAAGGGATTAATTAAGAATGGAAAGACAGAGTTTGAATTTGAGACAGTTTGGAACATAAAAACTAACTGGAAAAGCATCTATCCCTATGTGAAAAGAAAAAAGATTGACAAAAACAAACGCAGATCCCTTACAGCCAGAACTAGAAGACTTCATGACGGGGAATAAAGTTATGCTCTCTTAATTAAATCGTACTGTGTTTCAGTCTTCCAAAAGGAATAAATGAATAATGTACTAGAAGTTCTGAGTGAAACAAATTTTAACTTGGAGCTGAAGGAAAACAGGATTAGTAGATGAATTGTTTTGGGGAATTGATGTGATTCAATGTGGATAAATATCCAGGTCCAGAATTTCTTCATCCCTGAATACTTAAGGAAGAGGCCGTGGAACTAACAGATCCATTGGTGTTCTTTTTCTCCCAAAAATAATTTGGACTCTTTTTCTGGTTCCTACAGTTTGGAGGGTAGCTAATGTAAAAACGCTATTCAGAAACGCAGACAGAGAGAAAACAGGAAAATGTAGACTATTGAGCCTAATGGCAGTATTGGGGAATTTTCCAGGGTCCATTGTCAAGGATTTCAGAACTCAGCATTTGGAAGGCAATGGTATAATCAGATAAAAGCAGCATGGATTTACAGCAGGAAAAACATGCTTGACGGATCTTTTGGAATTATTTGAGAATGCAACTCGAAGTGTTGACCGAACAAAACCAGAGGATGTGGTTTATTTGGACGATCGGTAGAGGGAACTGAATGTGCTATCTCCACATTTGCAGGCGAAACAAAGTTGGGTGGGATGGTGAGTTTGAGGAAGATGCAGATTTGCGTCAGCGTGATTTGGACAGACTGAGTGTGTGGGCAACTGCAGATGCAGTGTCATGTGGACAAATGTGACTTCATCCACTTTGTTAGCAATAATAGGAAGACAGGTTATTAGTTGAATGGGTGCAAATTGAGAGATGTGGATGCTCCACGAGACCTTGGTGTCTTCGTGCTTCAGTTGCTGAAAGTAAGTGCGCAGGTACAGCAGGCAGTAAACACGGACATGGCATCTTGGCCTTCATTGTGAGAACATTTGAGTATCGAGATAGGGATGTTCAGCTTCAATTGCGTGGGGCATTGGTGGGGCCACACCTCGAGTATTTTGTGCAGTTTAGATGTCCTTATCTGATGAACGATGTCCTTATTATCGAGGGAGTACAGCGAACGTTTACCAAGCTGATTTCGGGGATGGCAGGTCTGTCATATGAGGAGAGGCGAAGTCAGTGAGCATTATATTCATTGGAGTTTAGAAGAGTGAGAGGGAATCTCTTGGAAACGTATAAAATGCGAACAGGGTTAGAAAGGTTAGATTTAGAAAGAATGCTCCCAATGGTGGGGGAGGCCAGAACTAGTGGTCATAGCTTGAGGAGAAGGGGTAAACCTTCTAGAACAGAGATGAGGAGAAATTTCTTCACCCAGAAGTTGGTGAATGCATGGATTTCACTGTCACATAACTTAATTCCAGCCAAAACCTTATCCGATTTCATGAAGAAATTAGATGTAGCTCCAGGGCCGAAATGAATCAAGGGAAAAGCGGGGAGAGGGGACCACATTATGGAGTTCGATCATCAGCTATGATCAAAATGAATGACAGAGCAGACTCCTGCAACTGCTTCTCGTTTCTCTGTTTCTATGAATGGGGTGCTGGGCTGTGAGCAAACAGCGGATGACCCCCGAACCCAGTTCCACCCCCAGCAATCATATAATTTCTCCTCTCCTTGCCCTTCTGGCTTCGTTGGAGGAGAGCGAATGTGGTACCGTTATTTAAGAAGGGTAGCAGGGATAACCCGGGTTATTATAGGCCAGTGAGCTTGATGTCCGTGGTAGGGAAGTTGTTGGAGAGGACTCTTAGCGACAGGGTGTTTGAGCATTCAGAACGGAATAATCTCATTCGTGACAGACAGCATGGTTTTGTAAGAGGGAGGTCGTGCCTTACAATTTGGGGGAGTTTTTTGAGGAAGTGACAAAAACGGTTGATGAAGGAAGGACCATGGATGTCGTCTATATGGATTTCAGTAAGGCATTTTACAAAGTCCCTCATGGCAGGTTGGTTAAGAAGGTTAAGTCTCATGGGATTCAAGGAGAGGTGGCTAGATGGGTAGAAAACTGGCTTGGCCACGGGAGACAGAGGGTAACAGTCGAAGGTTCTTTTTCCAGCTGGAGGTCTGTGACCAGTGGTGTTCCGCAGGGCTCTGTAGTGGGAACTCTGCTATTTGTGAAATGATTTGGAAGAAGGTGTAACTGGTGTTATCAGCAAGTTTGCGGATGACACGAAAATGGCAGGACTTGCGGATACCGATAAACATTGTCGGGCAATACAGCAGGATATAGATATGCTGGAGAATTGGGCGGAGAAATGGCAGATGGAATTTAATCCAGATAAATGCAAAGTGATGCACTTTGGAAGAACTGGGCGGCATGGTGGCACGGTGGTTAGCACTGCTGCTTCACAGCTCCAGGCACTTGGGTTCGATTCCCGGCTTGGGTCACTGTCTGTGTGGAGTTTGCACATTCTCCCCGTGTCTGCATGGGTTTCCCCCTGGTGCTCCGGTTTCCTCCCACAGTCCAAAGATGTGCGGGTTAGGTTGATTGGCGGGTAAATATGTAGGGATATGGGGATAGGGCCTGGGTGGGATTGTGGTCGGTGCAGACTCGATGGGCCCAATGGCCTCTTTCTGCACTGTAGGATTCTATGATTCTATGAACTAATGTAGGGGGGAGTTATACAATACATGGCAGAGCCATAAAGAGTACAGAAACACAGAGGGACCGAGGTGTGCAAGTCCCCAAATCTTTAAAGGTGGCAGCACAGGTGGAGCAGGTGGTGAAGAAGGCACATGGTATGCTTGCCCTTATAGGACGGGGTATGGAGTATAAAAACTGGTGTCTGATGTTGCAGCTGTATAGAACGCTGGTTAGGCCACATTTGGAAAACTGCATCCAGTTCTGGTCGCCGCACTACCAGAAGGACGTGGAGGCTTTAGAGAGAGTGCATAGAATGTTTACCAGGATGTTGCCAGGTATGGAGGAATTTAGCTCTGAGCAGAGATTGGGTAAACTGGGCTTGTTCTCCGTGGAAAGACGGAGAATGAGGGGGGACCTAATAGAGGTGTACAAAATTATGAAGGGTATATAGATAGGGTGAACAGTGGGATGATTTTTCCCAGGTCGGAGGTGACGATCACGAGGGGTCACGGGCTCAAGGTGAGAGCGGCGAAGTATAACTCAGACATCAGAGGGACGTTTTTTACACAGAGGGTGGTGGGGGCCTGGAATGCGCTGCCAAGTAGGGTGGTGGAGGCAGGCACGCTGACATCGTTTAAGACGTACCTGGATAGTCACATGAGCAGTCTGGAAATGGAGGGATACAAACGAATGGTCTACTTCGACCAAGGAGCGGCACAGGCTTGGAGGGCTGGACTGTTCTTTGTTCTTTGTTGCCTGCTTCTTTTGGGTGGCCTCAAAAAAAAACTTTTCTCTGAAATTTTCTCCCTGCAGAAATGCTGTTTTGATATCTAATGATTTGTGCGTCCAATTATCGGATGCTAGAACAGTGAAAAATAATTGAGTGTCACTTTCCCTGCACCTCATACCCACAGGCTACTAATCTGGCTTCAGCTTTATACGTCCCATCCTGCAAACCTTTCTCTGTTCAAACCCACCTTTGGGACAAAGCAGTCTGCCCTTCATCTGGTACCTCAGTGTACAACCCAAAATCTTTCCACCTGTTCACCTGTCCTTCTTTGGCCTCTCTTACATCTGCGAGCTCCATTTTGTTTGCAAGTATCAATATTTGCTTATCATGAGGGCTTCTACTCCTATTCCTATCGTTGGTTTTATTCCTGGCCTTCCTTGTTAAACTCTGACCGCTATTGCCATGTCTGTTTCTGTCCGGGCTGCTACTCTCATACCGCTGTTCATTGTTGACACAACTTCGGTCACAGATTCGTGACTTTTTAGTGGCTTCAGAAATGCTTTCTGTCTCACCCTCAGGACTTAGGTCTTGCTTTTCTTTGGTCCATCTGTCCACCCGATGTTCCAAATCTATAGCTTTGGCTTCTTGACTTCACTCTTTGATGTTGAGACAGTGTTTGTACTTTCCTGAGGCCTTTCCTGCCTTCCCGATTATAGTGGCCTCCCTCCACTCGCTTGATCCTTCGGGTATTGCGATAGCACTGTTTCCACTTTGGGTAGCTGAAACTTTGAAGCAGCAGCTTCATCCCCTGATTCAATGGTACTCTGTTGATCATCAGATTCCCTCTCACCGATCGATGACTGATCCTCATAATAGCTCAGTGTATGTGCATGTGAGGTACAAGGTGCCTCCTGCCCTTCTGCATCTTGCTCAGATGCTCCAAATTCAATACACAATTTCCACTACTGTCGAAGAGTGAGCTCGCAGTACCTGGCTACCATGTTGCAGTATAACTACCTTGTCATCTGTTCCTATCAATTTTCCAGGCCCTTTCAACTCTTATAGGCCCTCTCTTTTATCGTAGACTCTATCCTCTTTCTTGAAGCATATCCCCAGTAGTGTTACGCAATGGCTTCGGGCCCTTCTTATCCATTCTGAAATCTCTGCCTTAATAAAGGACTTTCTCCCTGCATGCATAGCGTTTAAGTGTGCAGAAAACATGGAGCTAATGCTTGTCACTTCGTGTGCCAGAGTACTATCTGTTAACACTGATGGCGTCTTTGGATTCCTCCTGTATACCACTTGGCATGGACCATAGCCTCCCACCATCTGTAAATAATCTTCCGCCTGCACTGCGCATGCTCATGCAACCTACAATTTACAGCGTGGTTGATCCCCCAAAATTGTATATAACATGTCATCTATAAGTGCATAATTCCTTTCACAGAAGCCATTGCTGAATGGGCCCTCTGCTGCAGTGTGCATTATTACAATCTTTAAATTTTCGTACATATTTTGCAATTCATCATTTTCGAATTCAGCCCCATTGTCTGTCAAGAATTTCGACCGTGCACTCAATCCTGTTCCAATCCAATGGGTCATAATTTTATTTGTAATGGTCTTTTTTATCTTTGCTGTAAATCACCGTGGATATAAAAAAGCTGGTGGCCATGTCTACAATGTGCAATAGATAGACACCCTTGTCCATTTCCCATTTGTTTAGATCCATCACCACTGCATCTCGTGCTGATGGAAAACTCACGACTGGGCGAGGGGGTATCCTTCTATATTTCATGTGACTGATATTTGTTCGATGAGATTATTATATCCCTTGTCCAGCACACCTGCATCCTGCAGCAGTGCAGTCAGTGTCTGTTGTGCTGGATCACCAAACGGCTTGTGGAGTTTCAGAATACTCTTTTTGTCCACCATGCTGTTGTCTGTCAGCGACACGAATGCCTCATGAATCCTTTTGTCCAATAAATTCAGTTTTCTTAAAGGAAGACAATAATGGCCAGATCTTGTAACATGTAGGTCACCAGTTTTCCCAAATAACATTGCGTTATCCTGTTTCAAACCGATAGGCACCTGAGCGTTCTTCATCGCAGATCTGCTTAACAACAAAGTTATATCACTGGAACCTACATCTGTGCTTATAAAGAGATTGATTTCCGCATATCCTGAAGGGAAATATCATCCGTTTGGAGGACGTTAAAATGTTGTCATCTCCAAATCTAAAGCAGGTGGAACTTTCATGTTCCTTTAAAATTCTTTCAGTCTTTATGATGAAGAGACCATCAATAACAATTTAGCCAATCTTCGCTGCAGAAGTGGACGTGCATCCACTATCTAAAACAGCACAGTTGAAAAAGTCTATCATCACGATTCTCAATATGGGACTCTACCTTTCTGCCACCAAAACAATGCCTTCCGAGTCCTTATGCTCATCACTGCCAAGTTTCTACATATTCTGTGTCGCATGTAGTTTCAAAGATATGATTTCTTCTTTTCGGACAGTTTACAATGTAGTGGGGAATCTCATTGGAAACACCAAGTTACGATGTGTTTTCCTCTGCTATCAATGTTTCCTCGGAAGGAACTCTTCAAATGCAAATTAAAATACAACAAAACTTACTCCAACTTATGAATCAAAGAAAGGGTTTAATAAAAAAACTTCATTTCTGCGAAATTGTGGCCTCGCCCTTGGCCAATCCAAGTTCCCCACAATTCCCAACAGGTTCTTATTTATGGTGAGTCAGGTGGTCAGCTGACCGCCACATCGTTCTGCAATTGGTTCCATGGTTTACTGAGTCAGCTGACCCATACAACTTGTTATCATTGGTCACATTATATCCAATACAAATTTGTTACTGGTTAAATTCTAACAATGCACAGCAGGATCCCATGGGCAGTACTGTTACCACACCTCCCACACAAGTAGACACGGGGGCTTAAACTCCAGCGGGGGAAGTCTGTCCATTCCCTCAGGAGACATTTTGAAACAGACAGTCTCAGGATTGGAGTTTTTGAACATCACCTTCTCTGGAAAGATGTGACAGGGCACATCAGCAGTGACTATCTACAGGAGACCCCCATCCCCAAATACTGCATCATTTTGCCTCCATTCCAACTACACAATGTTCAGCCAAATCTCCTCCTGTTTAACCTAATCGTTCCTTTTTTCTCTCACTCCCACGTTCTGTAACCCCAGCCCTTCCTCACTCCACTCTCTCACCACTCTCTTCCTCTCACTTACAAGTCAGAAAGTGAAGACACAGCGAGACAGACAAAAAGCGAGCAAGCCAACAAACACCACCAAAGCAAACAGAATTCAAATGTCCCGCTACGCATGTCATTTCACCCTCACATTTATTTCTCTTCCTCAGGCAAAGGTTTTATTCCACAATTCTAACCGCTTCAAGTTGTTCAACTTCAATCCCAGGCCATAAAACACAATTTACAGTTGGTGAGATTATTTTTTTTAATATGACCTCCCTGTTGTCCATTTCGAGAAGTCTGCAGAAAGAAATGTGGTAAGAAGTTTCACAACCCAGTTTAAAGTCCAAAAGGTTTATTTGGTAGCAAATGCCACGAGCTTTCGCATTTGCTACCACAGAAACCTGTTGGACTTTAACCTGGTGTTGTTAAACTCCTTGCTGTATTTACCCCAGTCTAACGCCGGCATCTCCACATCATGAAAAAAAATATGCGCAGGATGCTCCAAAGCAATGTGGCACTTTCACAATTCAGTTGATTTTCTGATGATTGTTACCACTGTGAGTGCGTGTTTGCGTGTGTGTATGTGTGTGCGTATTTATTAAGATTAGAATGTACAAATTGACGTTGGAATATTGGTGGCACAGCAAGATGCCACATGCCGCAACGCGATGTTGGCTGAATGTCCCCTCAGTCCGCTGCGGAAAAGGTTAATTAGCTCCTTCAGTCCCAACTTTTAAGTTTAAGACTTTTAAATTCAGGCCCTCGAAACAATTAGGAAGTTCGTGAGCAATTTTCGAAGAGTGTGATCATTGTGACAGGGCAGGCCAAGCCCAGGCCAGTGCGTTTGCAGTAAGATCCCAAAGCACTGTGAAACTAATCAGATGGAACACAGAACTTACCCTTGCCCTTCCCTCACACTTGTTGTGAGTCCATTCCCCCACTTCAGCAAACGTAAAGCCCCACACTCATCCCACGCAATCTGCATTGTCCCACATCTGGAGATTTTCCTTCAGTCCCCCGGAAAGGTGTAACTCCCTCTTAAAACTGAGACAATCATTTAAAAGTATTTCTACAGCAAGATTGCACAAGGTGCAGTGAGTAGTGTGCAACGCATTTTACTTTCGGACTGCGTTTATGCAGAGACAGTAAGAAGTCTCACAACACCAGGTTGAAGTCCAACAGGTTTATTTGGTAGCACAAGCCACTAGTTTTCGGGGCGCTGCTACTTCATCAGGTGAGTGGGAGTTGTGTTCACAAACAGGGCATATAAAGACACAAACCCAATTTACAAAATAATGGTAGGAATGCGAGTCTTTATAGGTAATGAACTCTTAAAGATACAGACAATGTGAGTCGAGAGAGGGTTAAGCACAGGTTATAGAGATGTGTATTGTCTCCAGCCAGGGCAGTGAGTGAGATTTTGCAAGACAAGGCAAGTCGTAGAGGTTACAGATAGTGTGACATGAACCCAAGATCCCGGTTCAGGCCGTCCTGATGTGTGCGGAACTTGGCTATCAGTTTCTGCTCAGCGACTCTCCGCTGTCGTGTGTCGTTAAGGCCGCCTTGGAGAACGCTGAGCCGAAGATCAGAGGCCGAATTCCCGTGACCGCTGAAGTGTTCCCCAACATGAAGAGAACACTCTTGCCCAGTGATTGTCAAGCGCTGTTCAGTCATCCGTTATCATAGTATCTGCATGGTCTCTCCAATGCACCTTGCCTCGGGACATCCTTTCCTGCAGTGTATCAGGTTGACAACGTTGGCCGACTTGCAAGTGTATGTACCTTGTGCCTAGTGGATGGCATTCTCACATGAGATGATGGCATCCGTGTCGATGATCCGGCACGTCTTGCAGAGGTTCCTGTGGCAGGGTTGTGTGGTATCGTGGTCACTGTCCTCCTGAAGGCTGGGTAGTTTGCTGCGGAGAAATATCTGTTTGAGGTTGTGCGGTTGTTTGAAGGCAAGAAGTGGGCGTGTCGGATGGCCTTGACGAGATGTTCAATGACATGCTGAAGGCTCCGGAGAAGATATCGTACCTTCTTCGCTCCAGCGAAGTACTGGACAACGAAGGATACTCTGTCCATCGTGTCCCGTGTTTGACTTCCGAGGAGGTCGGTGTGGTTATTTTCTGTGCTGCATTGGACCTGTCGATCGATGAGTCGAGTGCCATATCCTGTTCTTATGAGGGCTCTTTCAGCGTCTGCAGGTATCTGTTGCACTCCTCTCATCTGAGCAGATCCTGTGTATACGGGGGGCTGGTCCGTAGGGGATGGCTACTTTAATGTGTTTAGGGTTTAAGCTGGAGAAGTGGAGCATCGTGAGGTTATCCGTGGGCTTGCGGTGCAGTGAAGTGCTGAGATAACCATCCATGATGGAGATACGTGTGTCCAAGAATGCAACCGATTCCGGAGAGTCGTCCATGGTGAGTCTGATCGTGCGATGGAACTTGTTGATGTCATCATATAGTTGTTTCAGTGATTGTTCACCATGAGTCCAAAGGAAGAAAATGTCAGCGATGTATCTCGTGTTGAAGGTCCTGTGCGGTGAAAAGGTCTTGTTCGAATCTGTGCATGAAAATGTTGGCATATTGAGGTGCGAATTTGGTCCCCTCCACATTTATGCAGAGAGACAGAGAGAGAGAGAGAGTGAGAGACAATGGATGAGACAGTTAATTTCTCCGCCCTGGGATTCACAAAATTAAAATAAAGAACATGTCCCCTATTGTAGCTCCCAAACCACAATAACACCCCGTGTCAGTCCTGCTGCATCGAACACACCACCTTCAACTGTTCTATCTCTCACTCATTTTTTTACTCTCTGTGTCTCACTCACAAACTCTCCCTGTCTTCATCTATTTTGTAATATTGCTGTCATGCAGAAAGTCACATTGTCGTCTGAGAACAGTGCAAGATCCCACATCAGCAAAGTGCTGAGAGCTTTATATCCCCCTCCCTCATTTACCCCAGAAAGGGTGAATTATCTCCCCTCATTTACCTGTCTCTTGTTCCAATTTAGGATCTTTTAATGGAAACATTTCAAGGTTGTTTTGCAATCTAAAAAATAATTCTTTATCGAGGTCACTGTTGTATTGGAGGCCGGTGTTGATGTTCAGCAACTTCCCAAAATTTACTACCGAGTTCACATGGATTTCAGCGAAGCTTGTGACAAGTTTCCACATCGGATATTTGTAAAGACGGTAGATTTACATGGGATACAGGACAATTTAATAAAGTGGACTCAAATTTGGTTTAGTTGTCGGAGAAAAAGCGTGATGACAGAAGGCTGCTTTACTGCCTGGAAGTCAGTGTCGAGTAGTACAGGGATCTGCGTTGGGTTCCTTATTATTCATTGTTTGTATAAATGACAATGATGAATTTGGGGGGAGTGAGGAAGTATCAGTAAATTTGCGAATGACACAAACAGTGGACGGGTGGTAATTTGGAGGCAGTGCATCGTGAACCAAAAAAAGAAGATACAGACAGAATGGTCAAATGCGCAGTTGAGTGGCAGATGGAATTTAACCCTAAAAGTGTGAGGTGATACATTTGGAAGGAGAAATTTGCCAAGGAAGTACTCAATCAATAACAGGACACGAGGGTGTTCTATGGAGTAAAGTGGCCTTGGCGTGTTTGTCCCAAGATCTCCGAAAGCGGAATGACATGTTAGTATGGTGGTGAATAAGGCATGTGGGACACTTGACCTTATCAATCAGAGCATAGATTATAAAAGCGGGGTAGTCATGTTGGAATTGTATAGAACTCTGGTCAGGCCACAGCTCGAGCACTGTGTGTAGTTTGTGTCGCCACATTTTTGGATGGAAATGTTTGCAATGCAGGGGGTGCAGAGGTGGTTCGACAGGATGCTTCCTGGGACGGAAGAATTAAGTTATGAAGAGAGGGTGCTTAAACTTACGTCATTTTTTCATGAGAGCAGAGAAGCCTAACGGGCGTCCTGATCACGGTGTACAAGACTGTGAGGAACATGGACATAGTGGTTAAGGAGCAGCTGTTCTCCTTACTTGAAGCGTCAGTCACGAGGGGACATAGGCTCAAGGTGAGGGGCAGGACTTTTAGGGGGTTAAAAGGAAAACTCAGAGTGTGTTAACGGAATGTGCCCCCTTGGAGCTTGGTATTGGCGGGTTGCCTGACATTCTTTAAAAAGTACCTGGATGAACATTTGGCAAAAACATTCAGGGCGCCGGGCCAAGCTTTTATTTCATTCATTCGTGGGACATGGCCGTCATTGGCTGGCCAGCATTTATTGCCCATTCCTAGTTGCCCTTGAGAAGGTGGTGGTGAGCTGCCTTCTTGAATCGCTGCAGTCCATGTTTTTTGTTTTGACCCACAATACTGTTCGGGAGGGAATTCCAGGATTTTGACCCAGCAACTGTGAAGGAACGGCGATATGATTCCAATTCAGGATAGTGAGTGGCTTGGAGGGGAAGTTGCAGGTTGTGGTGTTCCCATTTATGTGCTGCCCTTCTCCTTCCAGATGGAAGTGGTCGCTTGTTTGTAAGGTGCTGTCGAAGGATGTTTGGTGAATTGCAGCAGTGCATCTTTTAGACAGTACATACTGCTGCTACTGATCGTCGGTGGTGGAGGGATTGAATGTTTGTAGCGATGATGCTAACCAAGCGAGCTGCTTTGTCCTGGATGGTGTCAAGCTTCTTGAGTGTTGATGGAGCTGCACCCATCCAGGCAATTGGGGAGTATTCCATCACACTCCTGACTTGTGCCTTGTAGATGGTGGATAGGTTTTGGTGAGTCAGTAGCTGAGTTATTCACCGCAATATTCCAAGCCTCTGTCCTGCTCTTGTAGCCACTATGTTTATGTGGTGAATCCGGTTGAGTTTCTGGTCAAGGGTAATCCCAAGGATGTTCACGGTGGGGTATGCAGTGTTGGTTACACCACAGAATGTCAAGGGGCGGTGGTTAGAGTGCCTCTTATTGGTGATGGTCATTGCCTGGCATTTGTACGGCGCAAATGTTACTTACCATATGTCAGATTAAGCTTAGATATTGTCCAGAAATTGTTACAAGTGAACATGGACTGCTTCGCGATCTGAGGAGACACGAATGGTGCTGAACATTGCACAATCAATGGCCAACATTCCCGCGTCTGACGTTTTGACGGGAGGAAGGTCGTTGATGAAGCAGCTGAAGATGGTAGGGCTTACGACACTTCCCTGAGGGACACCTGCAGCTGAGATGACTGAGCAGCAAGTTCTGGAGCTCACGTCTTCAGTACAATTGCGAGAATGTCATCAGGGAGCATTGCCTTTCCAGTATTCAGTGCCTCCTACCATTTCTTGATATCATGTGCATTGAATCGAATTGGTTGTAGACTGTCATCTGAGATGCTGGGGACCACTGGAGGAGGCCGAGATGGATCAGCCACACAGCACTTCTGGCTGACATTTGCTTTGAATAATTCAGCCTTATATTTTGCACTGATGTGCTGGGCTCCTCCATCATTAAGGATGCGGATATTTGTGGAACCTCCTCCTCCAGAGAGTTTTTGAATTGTCCACCACCATTCTCGATTGGATGTGGAAGGCCTGCAGAGCTTAGAACTGATCCGTTGGTTGTGGGATTGTTTAGCTCTATCAATTGCTGTTTTTGCTATTTGATATGCACGTAGTCCTGTTTGGTAGGTTTAGCAGGTTGACACCTCATTTCCCGTTTTGCCCGGTGCTGCTCCTGGCATGCCCTCCTGCACTCTCCATTGAACCAGTGTTGATCCCCGGCTTGATGGTGATGGTTGAGTGGGTTTTGTAGTCATTAATTTCCCGGCTGTTATCTATTTTTCTCTGACAGGTAATTTACTAGGAGTTGTGACCCTGAGTCGTGGAAAGTGTGGCCTTTCCAGTTGCACCACTCTCTACTTGGTGGCCATGGCAGCGGCGGATCTTCTGTTCATCATCATGAACCCTATTCTCGGCCACATTAATTCGTTGCATTTCCCCCTGAATTTCCTGCGCCTCACATCTGTGTGTCGTGTTAAAGATGTCCTGCTTTATGCAGCCAGAGACTGTTCTGTCTGGTTCACTGTCACTTTCTCCTTTGATCGACTTGTGGCCATTCGCAGCCAGAAACTGAAAAATAAATATTGCACCGGGAAAACTGCGTCTGCGGTTCTGGCAACAGCCGGCATCCTGCTGTCTGCAAGAAACATCCCCAATTACTTTATGTATGAACCTTGGGTGATATTCGACAATGTCCAGTGGTTCTGTGCGACGAAGGCCATCTACTGGACAGATCCTGGGTGGATTGGATATTCGTGGTTTGATCAGGTTTTAACTCCATTGCTCCCATTCGGTTTAATCCTGTTGATTAACGCTCTGACAGTCAGTCACATTTTGGTGACCAGTCGAGTTCGGAAGCGACTGAGGGCTCAGAGTAAGGGAGAGAATCACAGAGACCCCGAGATGGAGAGCAGGCGGAAGTCAATAATTTTACTCTTCAGCATATCCGGAGCCTTTATTGTCCTCTGGTCGGTGAGTGTTATATATTTTTTCTATTCCAAAGTGAAAGGACTTATTTACGTCACTCTTCCTGAATATCAATGGCAAGAAGTTGGATTAATGCTGCAGGATATAAATTGCTGCACAAACACGCTTATTTACGCGGTGACTCAATCCAAATTCAGGGAGCAGATCAGAATCGTAGTGAAATCTCCGATTACATCAATTATTCAATTAATGAAGAGACAAAACTGACTGACAGCCAGAGAGATTGATCACTGATTGACCGCTCAGTCAATTAGAGTCGAGATTGCTAAATGCCTACCTCAGCCAATCAAAGAAAGGATTGCTAAATGACCGCCTCAGCCAATCAGAGACAGGATAGCTCACCGACTGCCTCAGCCAATAAGAGACTGGACAGCTCACCGAATGCCACAGCCAATCAGAGACTGGATAGCTAACAGAATTCCTCAGCCAATCGGAGACTGGATTGCTGACAGATCGCCTCAGCCAATCAGACCAGATTGCAACCGACCGCTTCAATTAATTTGAGACGAGATGGCCAAACGTTATTTGAGCCAATCAGAAACCAGAACACTAAATGATCGCCTCAGGCCGATCAGAAAAGACGCACATTGACTGTCAGCCGTGCCCACCAATCAATGGACGTAATTTGACTGACAGCGGATCAGCCAATCAGGGCATCAGTGGCCCCCCACCAAGACGCAATGCGGGAGGTCACCGATCTGACTGAATGTCGCGTCGACCAATCAGAGAGCTGGCGAGGCTGACTGACAGCCACTGCAGCCAATCACAGACGCTGTTGTCAAACCATCCGCAGCCGGAGCCAATCAGGGAGCGGCCCCTGTTGAGAAACAGCCAGATCAACGAATCAGAGGGCTCCACTCTCTGAAGTCAGCCGTCCCAGCCAATGAGGTAGTGCCTATTATCGGCTGCGTTGTCTGAATAGCTCGATGAGTGGTTGTGTCTCTGCAGTGATGTGTGGGAAAGGGACATTGCCCTCTTTTTAGGTCAAACCAAATAACCAAACTCAGATTAAATCAGGACAAAGTAAAAGGGGCAGCTCCCCAAAAAGGAGGGGGAACAGCCCGAACAGAAATCAAAGTACAAAGGAAACTTAAAAACATCAAATTAAAATGGTAAAGGGACATTGCATTGATGTGAATGGCTCTCACTCTCTCGGCAGAGAGAGGTATATTGAATTTATATGAACTGCACACTTTCGCCGTCCCCACAGCATTGTTATACCTCCAAATGTCTAAACATGTTACACCTCTTATATCGTGTGACTCACCAAACAATAAGCCAAGGGCACAACTCCCAACTCTGTGCATCCGGCTCCCTCTCAACAGAGACCACCTGTTGATGCCTCCCCGGAAAACAATCCTCTTTTCCATTTGGATTCATAAACTCTGCCCATTTTAATCATTCAGCTTTAATCAACTCATTTCCCTATGTCTGAGGAGTCCCCCATACTATTAACTCACCCCCTGTGCTAAAGCGACCCCATCCCCCGGGTTTTAATTCTCACTTTTTCTTGTCAAAGAACAAATAAATAAAGGAAAGTACGGCACAGGAGCCAGTCCTTCGGCCTTCCAACCCTGTGCTGATCATAACGCCCGAACTAAATTGAAAATATTTTGGCCTCATTCGGTCAGTATCCCTCTATTCCCTCTATATTCAGGTGCATATCCAGGTGCCTCTTAAATGTTAGTAATGTGCGTACTTCCACCTGCTCCTCCAGCAACGTGTTCCAGGCACCCACCACTCCATGTAAAACATTCTGCACACATTTCTCTTCAAATTTCCCCTCTCACCTTGAACCTATGCCCCCTTGGATTAGACACTTCCACCCGAGGATAAAGCGTCAGACTGTCACCCTGTCGATGCCTCTCATTTTGTTATCCATTCGGTATCCCTCAGCATCAATCTCTCCAGTGAAAACAATCCTTGTTTATTCAACCTCTCCTTCTAGTCAACACGCTCGTGGCCAGGCAGCAACCTGGTGAACATTGTTTGCACTGTCTTCAAGCCCTCCACGACCTTCTGATAGTGTAGTGACCAGGACTGCAGGCAATTTTGCAAATGCGGCGTAAGCAAGTATTTATAGAGCTGCAACATGATTTCCCAGCTCCTATACTCAATGCCCAGCTGATGCAGCCAGCATTCCCTCTGCCTTCTTAATAACCATGGCCACCTGTGTTGCCACCTTGAGGGGACTTGGAACTGCATGCCCAGATTTAGCTGCATGTTAATGTTCCGAAATGTCCTGTCATTTACAGTATATTTCACACCAATACTTGATCCTCCAAAATGCATCATCTCACATTTGTCCCGACTAAACACTATCTGTCATTTCTGTGACCAAGTCTCCAATCTATCTATTGCCTCCTATTTTATTTCCCTTGGTGTATCGCACACTACCTTCACCTGCTTTTCTGATTCATCATAAAAACATACCAACACTGATAATCTCCCTCTGTCCCACCCTCTAATTCCCTGCTCTTCCTGTCCACCCACACTTCCTGCTCACTCCATGATTGGTGTTGATTTTAGATTCATTCTCATCAATGAAGCTTCTCTCCGTCACCTCTCCCAACTCTTTGTCTCTTTCGCTATCCCCCCACCACTATCTATCCAACACACCATCTGTTCTAGTGTCTCCCCAGTTCTCAATAATTTGTCCTGATCTTTGCGTTGTTTCTGTGTCTCAGGGTGAATCTGGATTGAAATGCGCTCTGATCATTTTCGGTCTGACCATTTAAAACGATGACGTGTTTGGGATTGTGTTTTAAAATTCCCAACCAAAAGAGCAAGATTGAAAGAGAGTGAGTAGGAAAATCCACAGCTCCAGCCTGAAGTAGCTGCTGCACATGTGATTGCAACATTGAATTCAGCCACTTCAACACTGTTCAGGAAGTGCTCCTGAGATTAGGCCTCGAATTCAGGCCTCGTCACGACGGCTGCATTAAACCTGTGGGACAAAGAACAAGTTTCCCGACCCGAGATCACCGGAACAATCCTCTGAATCCATTCATAAACCCCACAGCCCTGTCTAAAAACACAAGTAAGATTCTAGGATTGAGATCAAGCCTTTACCGAGGCTCCAGATTTTCAATTTATTCCCTCCAACTCACTCGTAATTTATTTGCAGTTCTATAAAACCACACCTACTGTGGGAATCTCCCTCTGTCCCACCCTCTAATCCAGTACTCCCCCTGTCCACCCACTCTACATGCGCACCCCCGGATTACTGCTTTCAGCATCTTTAAGCTCCTATTACTACCAGTCACCTCGACAAACCACAACGCAGGAAAACATTCCAGAGCATATACCTGTCTTAATAAACCACCCCAAATCAACATTTCTCTCATACTCTCATATTGTCCACCTCTCTCTCTCACTCTGTTTTTCACAGGCCAGAATTCGTTTTGCCAAAGAGATAAATACTCTCGGTGTCTCAATCTCTCGGTGTGTCTCTCTCTCTCTCGGTGTGTCGCTCTCTCTCTTTCTCGGTGTATGTGTCTCTCTCTCTCTCTCAATAAACTGCATTCAAAATGCTTCCTGCACATTCCACTCGCCCACTCAATTCTCCGCAGTGTTAGAACATAGAACAGTACAGCACAGTACAGGCCTTCGGCCCTCGATGTTGTGCCGAGCTTTGTCCGAAACTGAGATGAAGTTATGCCACTCCCTATCATCCTGGTGTGCTCCATGTGCCTATCCAATAACCGCTTGAATGTTCCTAAAGTGTCCGACTCCACTATGACAGCAGGCAGTCCATCCCACACCCCCACCACACTCTGAGTAAAGAGCCTTCCTCGGTCATCCCTCCTATGTCTCCCACCATGATCCTTATAGTTATGCCCCCGAGTAACAGGTACATCCACCCGAGGAAATACTCTCTGAACGTCCACTCTATCTATCCCCCTCATCATCTTATGAACCTGTATTAAGTCGCCTCTCATCTTCCGCCGCTCTGAAGAGAAAAGCCCTAGCTCCCTCAACCTTTCCTCATAAGACCTACCCTACAAACCAGGCAGCATCCTTGTAAATCTCCTCTGCACTCTCTCCAATGCGCCCACATCCTTGTTATAGTGAGGTGACCAGAAATGCACACAATATTCCAAACGTGGTCTCACCAATGTCCTGTACAGTTGCAGCATAACCCCACGGCTCTTAAACTGAAACCCCCTCATAAACGCTAACACATTATAGGCCTTCTTCACGGCTCTATCCACTTGAGTCGCAACCGTCAGAGATCTGTGGATATGAAACCCCAAGATCTCTCTGTTCCTCTACATTCCTCAGAACTCTACCGTTGATCCTGCAATCCGCACTCAAATTTGTCCTGCCAAAATGAATCCCCTTCGCAATTATCAGGGTTAAACTCCATCTGCCATTTTGCGGCCCAGCTCTGTATCCTATCACTGTCTCTTGGCAGCCGACAACAGCCCTCCACCTCATCCACTACTCCACCAATCTTGGTGTCGTCAGCAAATTTACTGAGCCACCCTTCAGCCCCCTCCTCCAACTCATTGATAAAAATCACAAATAGCAGAGGACCCAGCACTGATCCCTGTGGTACACCGCTGGTATCTGGTCTCCAGTCTGAACATTTTCCATCCACCACCACCCTATGTCCTCTATGAGATACAGTCAGGAGTCTAACAACACCAGGTTAAAGTCCAACAGGCTTATTTGGTAGCAAACGCCACTAGCTTTTGGAGCGCTGCTCCTTCGTCAGCTGGAGTGGAAACCTGGTGTTGTTAGACTCCTTACTGTGTTTACCTCAGTCCAACGCCGGCATTTCCACATCATTCTATGAGATAGCCAGTTACTTATCCAATCGGCCAAATTTCCCTTCATCCCAAACCTCCTTACTTTCTTCATGAGCCGACCATGGGGGACCATATCAAGCGCCTTACTAAAATCTATGTATACAACATCAACTGCTCTACCTTCATCTACACACTTAGTTACCGCCTCAAAGAATTCAATCAAATTTGTGAGTCAAGACTTACCCTTCACGAATCCGTGTTGACTATCCCAGGTGAAGCAGCATCTTTCCAAATGGTCATAAATCCTATCCCTCAGGGCCTTTTACATTACCTTACCGACCACTTACTTGGCACACGACACACGACAGCGCAGAGTCGCTGAGCAGAAACTGATAGCCAAGTTCCGCACACATGAGGACGGCCTAAACCGGGATGTTGGATTTATGTCACATTATCAGGAACTCCCACAGCTTGCCTCCTGGACTTGCAGAATTTCACAAGCTGTTCCGTCTGGAGACAATACACATCTCTTTAACCTGTGTTGAATGCTCCCTCCACCCACATTGTCTGTACATTTAAGACCTGGCTGGCTGTAGAGATTTGCATTCTAATCAGTATTCTGTAATTTGATTTCTTTGTTTGTGCCCTGTTTGAGAACAGATATCCACTCCATCTGACGAAGGAGCTCTGCTCTTAAAGCTCATGGTATTTGCTATCAAATAAACCTGTTGGACTTTAACCTGGTGTTGTGAGACTTCTTACTGTTTTGTTACCCCCAGAGCCCAAAGATGTGCGGGTTATGTTGGATTGGCCATATTCAATTTCCCCTGAGTGATAGAGGAAATGGCTAGGGGAAATGTATGGGATTATGGGGATAGAGCCTGGGTGGCATTGTGGTCAGTGCAGATTCGATGGGCCGAATGGTCTCCATCGGAAGTGTAGGATTCCATGATTCCATGATTCTCCCCTCCCCAATTCTTTACAGCGACGAAACATTGTGGGCTGGAAGAAGTGAGAGGGAAAAGGGGAACCCGTCAACCCACTCCTCACACCCCCACCCCAATAGAAGAATAACAAATCACCTTCAGAATAGCTGTTACATTTATTACAAGATGCAACATAGAAAAAACAACGTGTGGACAGAGAGAAAGCTGAAATAACTGAGGCTGGGACATTGACCTCCCTCCCAACTCTAGAAATCATCCAATCACACTACCCTGTAAAAACACAAGCAGGACTCTGTGTTTAGAAACGTAGAAAAACTACAGCACAAAACAGGCCCTTCAGCCCCACAAGTTGTGCCGAACATATCCCTACCTTTTGGGCCTACCTATAACCCTCCATCCTGTTAAGTCCCATGTACTCATCCAGGAGTCTCTTAAAAGACCCTATTCAGTGCTTCGGCCAGTTCAGTGCTTCCGATGTGGGATGTGGGAGTTCCTGCAAACACCTAGCTTCCCAGAGGTTCACATATGTGCCAGGTGCGTGGAACTGCAGCCCTTGAGCGACCGTGTCAGGGAACTGCAGCTGCAGATCGCTGACCTTAGTCTAGTCAGGGAAAATGGGAGAAAAGTCGACAGCAGTTATAGGCAACTAGTTACACCGGGGCATCGGGAGAATGACACGTGGGTCACAGTTAGTAGGAGTAAAGGGCAGAAGGGTAAAGTACAAGGGAGGACTCCAGTGGTGGTCTCTCAAAATAGGAAGGGCTTGGTGACAAGTGTGAGAGGGGAGGGGAGTGAACAGTTAGAAGAGGGGTCACCTGTGGTTGTCCCACTCCAAATCAGGTATATTGTTTTAGATAGTGTGGAGGAGTGTGCCTGTCCAGGGGTAAGGCACAGTGACCAGGTCACTGGCACATAGTCAGGCTCTGTGGCCCGGAAAGGGAAGAGAGGGGTTAGGAGAGCGATAGTGGTGGGGGATGCATCAGTTAGAGGCACAGACAGGCGATTCTGTGGGGGCGAACGGGACTCCAGGATGGTAGTCTGCCTACCTGCTGCTGGGGTCACGCATGTCTCCGAGCGGATAGGAGGCATATTAAAAGGGGAAGATAAAGAAACGGATGTCATTATACACATTGGTGGAAATGACGTAGATAGGAAGTGTAGGGGGGTCCTAAGAGAGCAATTCAGGGAGTTGGGAAATAGGTTAAAAAGTAGGGTCACTAGGGTGGCCATCTCTGGGCTGCTCCCAATGCCTCGTGCCAGTGAGGCTAAGAATAGGGAGTTGGTACAAATGAATGCCTGGCTAAAGGACTGGTCCAGGAGGGAGGGCTTTATTTTCATAGATCAATAGGAGGTTTTCAGGAGAGGATGGCACCTGTACAAGAGGGAGGGGACACAACTAAGTTGGAAGGGCACAAATATCCTGGCTGGGAGCTTTGCTAGTGCAGTTCGGGGGGGTTTAAACTAGTATGGCAGGGGGGTGGGGATCAAACTATTAGGTCTATAAGTGTGGTGGCTGGGGACGAGCTTGGGGCTGGGACAAGGCTGGCAAAGAAGAAGAGCACTCTGGGGGAGGCCGACCTCACTGAGCCTGGAGGTCTGGAGTGCTTATACTTCAATGCAAGGAGCGTAGCAGGTAAGACAGACGAACTTGGGGCCTTAATGTGCACGACAAATTTGGATGTGGTTGCGGTGACAGAGACTTGGTTGAAAGAGGGACAGGACTGGCAGCTGAATATTCCAGGGTACAAGTGTTTTAGGCGAGACAGAGGAGGGGCCAAAAGAGGTGGGGGAGTAGCGGTATTAGTTGGAGAGCATATTACAGCGGTGCAGAGGGAGGACAATTCAGAGGAGTCGTGTAACGAGTCACTCTGGGTGGAGCTTAGAAACAGGAAAGGCGCAGTCACTATGTTGGGGGTGCACTACAGGCCCCCCAACAGCCCAAGGGAAGTGGAAGAATGGATACGTCAGGAGATGCTGGATAGGTGCAGGAAATATAGGGTTGTTGTAGTGGGAGACTTCAATTTCCCTGGTATAGACTGGAAATCGCTGAGGGCAGGGACTCTGGATGGGGAGGAATTTGTAAAATGTGTACAGGAGGGTTCGTTGGAACAATATGTAGACAGCCCGACTCGAGAGGGGGCTATACTGGACCTGGTACTGGGGAATGAGCCCGGTCAGGTCTTCAAAGTTTTGGTTGGGGAACATGTGGCAAATAGTGACCACAATTCTGTTAGCTTTCGGATAGTGATGGAAAAGGATGAGTGGTGTCCCAAGGGTAAGGTGTTGGATTGGGGGAAGGCTAACTTTATTGGGATCAGGCAGAAATTGGCAGCTCTTGATTGGGAGAGGCTGTTTGAGGGTAAATCCACATCTGGTATGTGGCAGTCTTTGAAGGAACGGTTGTTAGGGCTACGGGACAAGCATGTGCCTGTAAAAATGAAGGATAGGAAGGGTAGGATTAGAGAACCGTGGATAACCAGGGAAATTGAGGGACTGGTCCAGAAGTAAAGAGAGGCGTATGTTAGGTCCAAGCAGCTAAAAACGGAGGGAGCTCTGGAGGAGTACAATGAAAGTAGGAAAGTACTCAAACGGGGAATTAGAATAGCAAAAAGGGGTCACGAAATGTTCTTGGCAGACAGGATTAAGGAGAATCCCAAGGCATTTTATTCATACATTAGGAACAAAAGGGTTGTTAGGGAAAAAATCGGACCTCTCAGGGACAAAAGTGGGGACTTATGTTTGGAGGCCAAAGAAGTAGGGGAGATCCTAAATGAATACTTTGCGTCGGTATTCACAAAGGAGAGGGATGTGTTGACTTGGAGTGTCTCTGAGGGGAGTGTTGAACCGTTGGAGAAAATCTCCATTACAAAGGAGGAAGTGTTAGGTTTGTTAGAGAATATAAAGACTGACAAATCCCCAGGGCCTGATGGAATCTATCCAAGGCTGCTCAGGGAGACGAGAGGTGAAATCGTTGGGCCTCTGACGCCAATCTTTGTCTCGTCACTGGACACAGGTGAGGTCCCAGAGGATTGGAGGATAGCCAATGTGGTCCCGTTATTTAAGAAGGGTAGGAAGGATAGCCCGGGTAATTATAGTCCGGTGAGCTTGACGTCCGTGGTGGGGAAGTTGTTGGAGAAGATTCTTAGAGATAGGATGTATGCGCATTTAGAAATGAATAAACTCATTAACGATAGTCAGCATGGTTTTGTGAGAGGGAGGTCATGCCTCAGTAACCTGGTGGTGTTTTTTGAAGAGGTGACCAAAATGGTTGACGAAGGAAGGGCCGTGGATGTTGTCTATATGGACTTTAGTAAAGCGTTTGACAAAGTCCCTCATGGTAGGCTAGTGAAAAAGGTTGGATCCCATGGGATAAAGGGGGAGGTGGCTAGATGGGTGGAGAACTGGCTTGGTCATAGAAGACAGAGGGTGGTAGTGGAAGGGTCTTTTTCCGGCTGGAGGCCTGTGACTAGTGGTGTACCGCAGGGCTCTGTATTGGGACCTCTGCTGTTTGTGATTTATATAAATGATCTGGAAGAAGGAGTAACTGGGGTGATCAGTAAGTTTGCGGACGACACAAAACTGGCAGGACTTGCAGATAGTGAGGAACATTGTCAGAGGCTACAGAAGGATACAGATAGGCTGGAAATTTGGGCAAGGAAATGGCAGATGGAGTTCAATCCTGATAAATGCGAAGTGATGCATTTTGGTGGGAATAATATAGGGAGGAGCTACACGTTAAACGGAAGAACCATAAAGGGTGTAGAGACGCAGAGGGACCTGGGTGTGCAAGTCCACAGATCTTTGAAGGTGACGTCACAGGTGGAGAAGGTGGTGAAGAAGGCATTGGCATGCTTGCCTTTATAGGACGGGGCATAGAGTATAAGAGTTGGGGTCTGATGTTGCAGATGTATAGAACGTTGGTTCGGCCGCATTTGGAATACTGCGTCCAGTTCTGGTCGCCACACTGCCAGAAGGACGTGGAGGCTTTGGAGAGAGTACAGAGGAGGTCTATCAGGATGTTGCCTGGTATGGACGGGCTTGGTTATGAGGAGAGATTGGGGAAACTGGGGTTGTTCTCCTTGGAAAGACGGAGGATGAGGGGAGACTTAATAGAGGTGTATAAAATTATGAAAGGCATAGATAGGGTGAACGGTGGGAAGCTTTTCCCCGGGTCGGTGGTGACGTTCACGAGGGGTCATAGGTTCAAGGTGAAGGGGGGGAGGTTTAACACAGATATCAGAAGGACATATTTCACACAGAGCGTCGTGGGGGCCTGGAATGTGTTGCCGGGCAAGGTGGTGGAGGCGGACACACTGGGAACGTTTAAGACTTATCTAGACAGCTATATGAACGGAGTGGGAATGGAGGGATACAAAAGAGTGGTCTCGTTTGCACCAGGGAGCGGCGCGGGCTAATTGTTCCTTGTTTCTCGTTTCAAGGCTTCATTCTATGATCATCTTGCTGGTGCCAGTACAGAGCGAGACTGCGGATAGTTGGGAACCTGTCTCGGGGGCAGGGAATTCATATGATGTTCGTGGAAGTGGAAATGACTAGGGTGGGGAAGCATTTTCCGATCAGGGCCAGTGTGATCTCCTGGACTCGTTTCGATCGCCTCAGGGGGTCGGAGAGGAATTTCCCAGATGTTGTTTCCCCATATTGGCCCTGGGGTTTTCACTCTGGGTTTTCGCCTCTCCCTGGAGATCACATGGTCTGGAATGGGGGGGTGGGGGTAAGTTAATAGGTTTTAATGAACAAAGCATCGTAGCTGTGAGGGACAGCTCGGTGGATAGGATATTGGTATGCAGATAGGCTGGAAAATTGGGCGGGGTTCCTGGATTCAGGATTCAATCCTGGACCGGGGAGCGGCGCGGGCTTGGAGGGCCGAAGGGCCTGTTCCTGTGCTGTATTGTTCTTTGTTTGTTATTGAGTATGCCTCCACCACCAGTGACGGCAGCCGATTCCATTCGCACACCACCCTCTGTGTGAAAAACTTCCCCCTAACATCTCCCCTGTACCTACCCCCCAGCACCTGAAACCTGTGTCCTCTCGTAGCAGCCATTTCCACCTTGGGAAAAAGCCTCTGAGAGTCCACCCGATCTATGCCTCTCAACATCTTATACACCTCTATTAGGTCTCCTCTCATCCTCCGTCTCTCCAAGGAGAAAAGACCGAGCTCCCTCAGCCAATCCTCATCAGGCATGCCACTCAATCCAGGCAACATCCTTGTAGATCTCCACTGCACCCTTTCAATCTTTTCCACATCCTTCCTGTAATGAGGCGACCAGAACTGAGCACAGTACTCCAAGTGGGGTCTGACGAGGGTCTTATATAGCTGCATCATTATCCTCGGACTCCTAAACTCAGTCCCACGATTGATAAAGGCCAGCACACCATATGCCTTCTTCACCAAATCCAATAACTGTGGGGCCGATTTTAGAGTCCTATGGACCCGGAGCGCAAGGTCCTTCTGATCCTGTACCGTACTAAGAGTCTTTCCCTTAATATTGTATTCCTTCATCCCATTTGAACTGCCAAAATGGACCACTACGCATTTATCTGGGTTGAAGTCCATCTGCCACTTCTCCGCCTTGTCTTGCATCCTATCTATGTCCCTCTGTAACTTCTGACATCCCTCCAGACTATCCACAACCCTACCAACCTTCGTGTCGTCGGCAAACTTACCAACCCATCCCTCCACTTCCTCATCCAGGTCATTTATGAAAATGACAAACAGCAAGGATCTTTGCGTCGTCGATGGAGACTGGAGAGGTGCCGGAGGATTGGAGGTTTGCAGATGTGGTTCCTATTTTCAGGAAAGGGAATAGGGATAGTCCAGGAAATTACCAACCGGTGAGTCTAACCTCAGTGGTTGGTAAGCTGATGGAGAAGATCCTGAGGGACAAGATTTATGAGCATTTGGAGAGGTTTAGTATGCTCAAGAATACTCAGCATGGCTTTACCAAAGGCAGATCGTGCCTTACGAGCCTGGTGGAGTTCTTCGAAAATGTGACTAAACACATTGACGATGTGAACAGATCCCTGGGGCACACAACTGGTGACCGACCTCCATTTAGAAAAAGACCCATCTATACCCACTCTCTGCCTCCTTTGGGCAAGCCAGTTCTGGATCCGTAGCAGCCCCTTGGATCCCTGCCCTCTCACTTTTTAGAGAAGCCTTGCATGGGGGAACCTTATCGAACGCCTTGCTAAAATCCATATAAGCCACATCTACCGCTTTCCCTTCATCACAGTAACCTGGGGTACATCCGAGCCGGACTCGGCGAGTAATCTATCTTGATGCCATTCAAAGATTCCAGCACAACCTCTTTGTTAAAGTCCACATTCTCAATCTTTTCAGTCACCGCAAGCCCGCAGTACATCCTTATCCTCTGTGAAAACTGAGGCAAAATACTCATTAAGCACCTCTGCCATTTCTCCTGATTCCGTACAGATTTTCCCGTCTCCACCTTTTATAGGCCCTATTCCTTCACGTCTCATCCTTTTGCTCTTCTCATATTTATAGAACGCCTTAGAGTTGCCTTAATCCTACCTGCCAAGGCCTTCTCGTGACCCCATCTGGCTCTCCTAATTTCCTTCTTCAGTCCCTTCCTACAACTCGTAGACTCATCTAGATCCCTATCTTCACCAAGCTCTCTGAAACTCTTGTATGCTTTCCTTTTCTTCTCGACTAGGTCCCGCACAGCTTTCGTGCACCACGGTTCCTTTAACCTACCAACTCCTCCCCGTCTGCTCGAAAGGTTGTCCTGCAGAACTCTAGACAGACATTCCTTGAAAAACTGCCACCTCTCTTCAGTACATTTCCCCGAGAATACCTCCTTCCAATTTACTCCTCTAATTTGCTCCCTGATGTCTTCATATTTCCCCTTACTCCATATAAACGCTTTCCTAGCTTGCCTGATCCTCTCTTTTTACAATGGAAGCATAATGGAGATAGAGTTATGATCGCTATCCCCAAGATACTCTCTCACTGAGAGATCTGACACCTGTCCTGGTTCATTGGTCAGTATCAGATGAATGACAGCCTCTCCTCTTGTAGGCTTGTCCACATGCTGTGTCAGGAAACCCTCCTGAACACACCTAACGAACTCCTCCGCATCCAATCCCCTTACCCAAGGGATATTCCAATCTATGTTTGGGAAATTAAAGTCTCCTATCACAACAACTCTGGTATTATTGCAACTCTTCAGGATCTGTTTCCCTATCTGCTCCTTCACCTCCCTGTTTCCATTGGGCGACCGATAGAAAACTCCCAGCAAAGTGATCGACCCCTTCCCACTTCGAATTTCCACCCACAGAGACTCTGTAGACAATCCCTCCACAGCATTCAACTTCTCTACAGCTGTGACACTATCCCTGATCAGCAGTGCCACTCCACCCCTATCTTTCCTCCCACCCTGTCCTTCCTGAAACATCTGAATCCTGGAACCTGGAGTATCCAGTCCTCTCCCTGAGGCATCCAAGTCTCTGTAATGGCCACCACATCACACTTCCAGGCATCGATCCACGCTCTGAGCTCATCCCCTTTATTCACTATAGTCCTGGCATTAAAGTAAACACATCTCAATCCTTTGTTCTGAGCTCTCCCCTTCTCTATCCCCCGTCCGTCCTCCCTCTTGCACTGTCTATAACCCTTCTCTGTTTGCGAGCTAACTTCCTCGCTTCCAGTCACCTCGTCTCGATCCCCTCCCCGCAACCTATTTAGTTTAAACTCTCCCCAGTAGCATTAGCCAACCTTCCCGCCAGGATATTGGCCCCCCTGGGATTCAAGTGCCACCTGTTTTTTGTGTACAGGTCACACCTGCCCCTGAAGAGGTCCCAATGGTCCAGGAACCTGAATCCCTGCCCCTGCACCAGTCCTTCACCCACACATTCATCCTCGACCTCACTCCATTCCAGCCCTCACCTTCCCGTGGAAGAGGCAGCAATCCTGAGATTACTACCTTTGCTATCATCCTTCTCAGCTGTCTCCCTAATTCCCTATGCTCCCTTTTCATGACCCCTTCCCCCTTCCTTCCCACATCAGCGGTACCAATATGTACCGCTACCTCTGGCTCCTCTCCCTCCCCCCTCAGGATTTTTTGGGACCCGACTAGCGATATCCTGGATCCTTGCCCGAGGGAGGCAGTCCACCTGCCTCCGCAAAAACGTCTGTCCGAACCCCTTACTGTAGACGTCCAAATTCACACTGCCTTCGTCCTCTTTTCCTTCGCCCTCTGAGTTTCAGGGCCAGACTCCACTCTGGAGACACGGCCATTGCTGCTTCCCCCAGGTGGGTTGTTCCCCCGCCCCCCCGCCCAGTACTCAGGCAGGAGTGCTTGTTGTGTCGGGGCACATCCACCGGGGTGCTCTCTATCACCTGAGCTTGACCCTTCCTGGCCGTCTTGGCCTCCACCCGTGGCCCTGGTGTGACCACCTGATGATAGCTCTTGTCTATCAGCTCCTCATTCTCCCTTAACAGACTAAGATCTTCGAGCTGCAGTTCCAGCTCCGTAACACGGCCCGTCAGGAACCGCAGCTCGACACTCCCCTCACAGATGTGGATGTCTGGGAGGCCAGGTGCCTCCAGGACCTCCCACATCCTGCACTGGGAACAACACACTGGCTTCACACTCATATTTGACTCTTTATACCAAGGTACAAAGAGAAAAGTAAATAAGAATTAAAAACTAAGAATTGAAACTCACTGCTGCTCGCCCTGTCCCCCGGAAGCCCTGTGAGCTAAAGCCCTTACAGCTCACACTCTGCTTCCCACTCACGCCGCTGCCCGCTCCCAATGCTGCCCGCTGTACACTGCGGCCTGCTTTTTAAACCTCCCACACTTAAAAAACAAACTACAAGCCTGCCAGATTGAGCCCCGGGCGGCCTACTTCCGCGTTTCTAAAACGAGCCGAAACGTCTAAAAGCCTGAACACGCAAAACCCGCGAAAAAGTCTTACTCTCTTTCGCTGTACTCGCAAAACGCTCCTCTCTCCCTTGCTCCGGTGGAACAAAGAGAATGTTGAAGGGGATGTGCTCAGGTCAGTGGCGAATGTGTTGAGATGAGTGTGGGAGTGTTGAGGTGACAATAGGAGAGTTTAGAGTGGGGCTGTTGAGGTGAGGGGGCAGTGCTGAGTTGAGGGCAGTGTTGATGTGAGAGAGGAAGTTTCGAAATTGGAGTGGGCCAGTGCAGGTGAGAGTGGGTGAGGTTTATGGTGAGAGGGGTTCTTGTTGAGGACAGAGTGGTTGAGTGTTGAGGTGATACGTGGTGAGTGTTGATGTGAGGGGTCAGTATTGAGGGTAGACGGAGTGTATTAAGGTGAGAGGGAAATATTGGAGTGAGAGTGGGAAGGGTTAAGGTAAAGGGGGCTGTATTGTGGTGAAGGGCAGAGCGTTGAGGAGAATGGGGGCGGGCGGATATGAGCCAAAATGTTTTAATGTGAGTTGGGGACAACTTTGTTGAGATCGTTAATGTTGAGATGACGGGGGGAACTTCAAGTTGAGGCGGGATAGTTGAGTTGACGGTCAGAGAATGTGGAGGTGGGAGGGGGAGCGCGTTCAAGTGGGAGGGGGAGCGCTGAGGTTGGAGGGGGAGAGTGTTGAGCAGAAAGTGGGAGAGCTGACTTGAATGTAGATTGTTGAAGTGAGATGGGAGAGTGCAGGTTAGAGCGACGGTGTTGGAACAGGTATTGTTGAGGCCAGGGAGCATGTGGAGGTTGCAGGGAGAATGTTGCTGTGAGAGGGGGAGCATTATGAGGAGGGGGATATCTTGAGTGGAGTGGGAATGATGAGGTGAGGGTGGAAAATGTTGTGGAGTGGGTCAGTGTTGAGATGTGAGGAGACAGTTGAGATGAGAGGCGAGGTTGTTGAGGTGTGAAGGAGGAAAGTGGATCAGAGACAGACAGTGTTGAGGTGATTGTGGGATTGTTGAGGCGAGACGGAGATTGTTGAGTTTCGAGGGGGAGTGTGGATTTCAGAGTGAGACCGTTGAGCAGATGGGGCAATGTTAAGAGGAGAGGAAATTGTTGATGTGAGAGAGAGAGAGAGATTGTTGAGGTTAAAGGGGCGTGTGTAAGTGAGAGGGAGCGTGATAAGATGAGGTGGGTTGTTGAGGTGAGTGGGGGAAAGTTGAGGTGAGATGGCGGGAGCTGAGGTGAGGCAGAGTGCTGACATGAGAAGAGAGAGCTGACATGTGAAGGGAGAATGTTGTGGTGAGACAGGGTGTGTTTTGGCCCCCGCGCTCACCCCAAAATCAGATAATCCCGCCAGACGTAATGGGATCTTTACATGGTCTTTGCCCGTCTGCTCCGACTCCCGTGCAGTGTGGGACGGGAGATTTAGCTTTTGGGGATCCTGAGGTGAGAGTGTGAAGCTGGGTGGGGAGTGGAGAGATGAGATGGGTAGTGTTGTGGTACATGGGGTAATGTCGAGGTGAGCAGGGAGGATTGATGTGAGGGATGGGGGGTGGCTATGTTAAGATGGGAGAGGGTGGATTGTGTTGAGTGAGGGACTGTTGAGCTGAGAGGGTCTGTTTTGGTGAGGGGGTGATGTTGACCTCACTGGGGAGAACGGAGATGTGAGAAATTGAGTGTTGAGGTGAGAATTGGTCTGTTGCGATGAGAGTGGATGTGTTGAGATGCGGGGATGTTGGTTGAGGATTGGGGAAGTTTGTTGAGGTGGTGGAGAGAGGTGAGTTGAGGGGAAGTGTTTTTGAGGGGTGAGAATGTTGAGGTTTGAATAGGAGTTTTGACATGAGAGGGACCCTGTTCCTTTGAGGCACAGCAGTGTTAAGATAAGGGGCATGTCGAGCTGAGAGGAGGAATGTTCATGTGAGAATGCTGTATTGATATGTGAGGGGGAGTATTCAGGAGATCGGCAAGTGTTTAGATAGGAGTGGTCGCTGAGATCAGAAGGGGTGGGTTTTGAGATAAGGGAGGTGTGGATCGCAGGCGGTGAATTTGGTTGTGAGAGGGAGAATTTCGATGTGAGACGGATAGTGTTGAGGTGAGCCAGAGAGTGTTGAGGAGAAAGGGTGTCATGTCTGTGTGATCGGGATTGCGTAGAGAGGAGAAGGGGAGTATTGAGGTTAGCTGGAGTGTGTTGAGATGAGGGAGTGTGTTGAAGTGACAGGATAGTGTTGATGTGAGAGGGAGAGTGTTGAGGTAATGGGGAGTGTTGAGTTGAGAGCATGAGTGTTAATGTTGTCTTGTGATTTTTTTAAAATCATGCAGTTTAAATGGAGGTGGAGCTAAGCCGTGGCAGTCAGGTGACTTGTTTTTCCCTTTTTTTCTTGTAGTTTTGTTTTGCGAAGCAGTTTAGCAGCAAGCTAAGAAGCAGTCTCTCTCTCTCTCACTCTCCCTGTCCTTCTCTTTTGAAAAAGCTGTGCTTTTCCAAATTGATGGGACTACAACCTCTTCTGAGTTTCTTCGCAAGGAATTTTGAGCATTCAAACCTGGAGGCTGGACACCTGTAATACGTAGGCACTAAACTATGCTGGATTGTGGTGATTTGGAGGGTTTTGTGGATCGGATGTTGGCTTTGGTTGGAACACACTAGAGATAGTTCCTTCAGAGTTGCACATTATCGTTGTTGTTGTGGTTCGTGTTTGTAATTGTTAAAAGTTCTTGCTAACTATCTTACTAGACATGTCAACAATATTCTTAATTCAACTTTGTTTTGAATAAAAGCTCTTCGTGCGTCAGTTCACTCACCTGAAGTGAAATGTGAGGTCATCCATTCTGGTAGGAATAACAGCAAAATGGACCATTATTTAAATTGTAAAAAATTGCAGCATGCTGCTGTGCAGATGGAACTTGGTGTGCTTGTGCAGGAATCTCAAGGAGTTGGTTTGCAGGTGCAGCAGGTAATTAAGAAGGCAAATGGAATTTTGTCGTTCATTGCAAGAGGGATGGAGTTTAAAAACAGCGAGGTTATCTTGCAGCTGTATAAGGTGCTGGTGAGGCCGCACCTGGAGTGCTCTGTAAAGTTTTGTTCTCCTTACTTGAGAAAGGATATACTGGCACTGGAGGCGTTGCAGACGAGATTCACTAGGTTGGTTCCGGAGGTGAGAGGGTTGCTTATGAGGAGAGACTGCGTAGACTGGGGCTATACTCATTGGAATTCAGAAGAATGAGGGGAGATCTTTTGAAGCATATAAGATTATGAAGGGAATAGATAAGATAGAAGCAGGGAAGTTGTTTCCAATGGCGGGTGAAACTAGAACGAGGGGGTATAGCCTCAAAATAAGGGGAAGCAGATTTAGGACTGATTTCATGAGGAACTTCTTCACAAACAGGGTTTTGAATCTGTGGAATTCCCTGCCCAGTGAAGGAGCTGAGGCTACCTCATTGAATGTTTTTAAGGCAACGATCGATAATCTTTTGAACAGTAAAGGAATTAAGGGTTATGGTGAGCGGGCGGGTAAGTGGGGTTGAGTCCAAGAAAAGATGAGCCATGATGTTATTGAATGGCGGAGCAGGCTCGAGGGGCCGACTCCTTCTCCTAGTTCTCATGTTCTATTTAAACCTCTCGTGCTCCTTCTCGGCAATTTCATGGTAAAGGGTTACAGGTCACTCGAGCTTCATGGAATACCTGGAAGTATCCAACATGACCGATAACAATTGAGGGCTCCGGGATTGGAATCTGTGTTTCTTGATTGATTTGGGATTCGTGAACTCAAAGACAGTGGGTCGTGCGCAGATATGTGTTTTCTTTTCAGGTGTTGTATTCCAGTTTAAATAAGGAGTGTGGTTTGGATTAATGGCTCTTTCAGAGACTCAGAGGTTTCTGCGGGTGGAGGAAGTCACGCAAATTACCTTACAGAAAGTGAGGAAAGCAACCCTTTTGGAATTGCAAACACATTGCAGTTGACATTGCCTGACAGAGTACGGAGTGGAGCGATAATTGTGACGAGAGCACAGCATTTGTAATTGTCAGAAGCACAGTCAGAATCGTTGGAAATGCGAGAATTCTGTTACAAATGAAACTGACTGAAATATGAAAAATAATTAAAACTCTTTCAATTACAGGCGAAAGGAACGAGAGGAACAGCAAGCAAAATAATTAACACGCTCTGAATTACTGGCAACAGGAAGAAAGGAAGAAACAGAGAAGGAAAAATAGAGAGACTTTGAACATTGGAAACTGGCCTTCAAATGTAAATATCAGGAACGATTGGCGGAGTAAAGGCCAAAGTACAGTCTGAGGGTATTGATGAGGATAGTGAGAGAATGAGGGGCAGAAAATAAATCAAGGTGATAGAAAAGACCTATACAAACGGCAATGTTACAATAATCATGGGGGACGCCATTATGCAGGGGGATTGGGAAAATCAGGTAGGTAGTGGATCCCAAGGAAAGGGATTTGTGGAATGTCTCAGAGATGGATTATTTGGAGCAGCTTGTGACAGAGCCTACTAGGGAACAGGCAATTCTGGATTTGGTGATATGTAGTAAGGCTGACTAGATTAGGGAAGTGAAGGTGAAGGAACCAGTGACCACAATATGATAGAATTTACCCTGCAGTTTGAGAGGGAGAAGCTGGGGTCCGATGGAACAGTATGAGAATTAAATAAAGATAACTACAAGGACATGAGGGAGGAGCTGGCCAGCGTCGATTGGAAAGGGAGCCGAGCAGGGAAGACAGTGGAACAGCAATGGCAGGAGTTTTTGAGAAGCACAACAGAAACTCAGGAGGCACAACAGAAATTCATCCCAAGGAGGAGAAAACATGCCACAGGGCGGATGAGGCATCCAGGGCTGACGAGGGAAGTGAAGGACAGCATAAACGCAAAAGCAAACGCATACAAAGTGGCAAGGATTAGTGAGAAGCCAGAGGATTGGAAAGTCTTTAAAAGCGAGCAGAGGACAACTAAAAAAGCAATAAGTGGGGAGAAGATGATATATGAGTGTAAGCTGGCTTGTAATATAAAAGAAGAAAGGATGAGATTTTTTCAATATATAAAAAGATAAGAGACAGGCACAAATAGCCATTGGACCACTGGAAAATGAGGCTGGAGAAGGAATAATAGGAAACAAAGAAATGACAGAGGAACTGAATAGTTAACTTGAATCAGTCTTCACGGTTGAAGACACCAGTGGGGTGCCAGAGCTCCAGGAGAGTCGGGGGGGGCACAGGTGAGTGTAGGGCCATGACTAAGAAGGTTCTGGGGAAAATGAAATGTCAGAAGGTGGATAAATCACCTGGAGTGGATGGACTATACCCCAGGGTTCTAAAAGTGATAGCTGAAGAAATTGTAGAGGCATTGGCGGTGATCCTTCAGGAATCACTGGAGACAGAGACGGTACCAGAGGACTGGAAAGTAGCTAATGAAACACCTCTGTTTAAGAAGGGAGGGAGGCAGCAGACGGGAAATTCAGGCCGGTTAGCCTGACTTCGGTCATTGGAAAGATTTTAGAGTTCATTATTAAAGATGAGATCGCAGAAGAGCATGATAAAATAGGACTGAGTCAGCACGGCTTTGTCAAGGGGAGCTCATGTCTGACAAATCTGTTAGAGTTCTTTGAGTAGGTGAGAAGGAAGTTACATGGGGAGAACCAGTGTACCTGATTTATTTCGATTTCCAGTAGGCCATTGATAAGGCGCAACATAGTAGATTGTTAAATATGTTACGTGCCAATGGTGTTGAGAACTTGGACCTGTTAAAGAGTGGGTAAAGAGGGGGCAGATGGAAGGCAATAAGGAAAAGTGTGAGATTATGGACTTTGGAAGGAGGAATGGAGGCATAGACTATTTTCTAAATGGGGAAATACTTCGAAAATCTATGCACAAAGGAATTTGGGATTCCTTGTTCAAGATTCTCTAAAGGTTAACCAGTCGGTTCAATCCGCAGTTAGAAAGGCAAATGGAATGCTGGCATTCATGTTGAGAGGGCCCATACCAGGTTCAGGCCCACACCAGGCCCGGGCCCGCACCAGGTTCAGACCCACTCAGGTTCAGACAGAGACGCAGTACAGATGCACACAAGGTTTGGATCAGACGAGGCTCAGAGTTACACAAGGTTCGGACTCAGACCATGTACAGACTCACCTCAGCTTCACAATCATGGTAACATTGAAATATGTTAAAAGCAGGAGTAGGCCATTCAGCCCTTCGAGTCTACTCCGCCATTCAGTTTGATCATAGCTGATCATCAACTTCAATATCCTGATCACCCCTTCCTCCCATATCCCGTGATCAATTTAGCACCAATAGCTAGATATAATTTCTTCCTTAAATCACTAAAGGTTTTGGCCTCAACTGCTTCCTGTGGTCGTGTAGTCCAAAGATTATCTGTGTGGAGAAATTTCTCCTCATCTCTGTTCTAAAGGTTTGACGATATCCTCAAGCCATGAACCCTCGTCCTCAACTTCCTGAGCATCGCAAACGTTCTTTCTCAATCTCCCCTGTCCAGACCTGTTCCAATATTGTATGTTTCACCCGAATAAGGTCCAATGAATAAAGCCCTAACCGACTTAGTCTCTCTTCATATCAAAAACTGCCATCCCAGGAATCAGCCTGGTAAACATTCCCTGTACTCTCTCTATAGCAAGTACATCCTTCCACAGATCAGGACAGCAAAACTGCACACAATACTCGAAGTGTTGCCTCAGTAATGCCCTGTACAAATGCAGTTACACATCTCTCTTCCTGTGCTCAAATCTTCTCCCGATGAAGGCCAGCATACGATAGGCATTCTTTACTGGCTGTTGTACATGCGCGCTTACTTTGTTACTGATGCATGCGGACACCAAGGTCTCGCTGAGTATCACCTCTCTCAATTTACACCCATTCAAATAACAAACTGTCTTCCTATTATTGCTGCCAAAGTGGATAACCTCACATTTACCCACATTTTACTGCAACTGCTTTGCAAATGCCCACACATTGAGCCTGTTCAAATCACACTGAAGCTTGTCTGCATGCGTCTCACAGCTCGCCCTCAGCCACCTTTTGTCATCTGCAAATTTGGAGATCATACATTTAGTTCCATTTTCAGAATAATAAATATATAATGTGAACTGTTAGGGTCCGTGCACAGATTCCTGCAGCATCCCACTAGACACTGAAGTGCTAATCAGACAAAGGCCCATTTATTGCCAACTCTTTGCTTCTTATCTGCTACCTAGCTTTCTATCCATCTCAAAACATTGCCTGCGATCCCATGCGCTTTCAGTTCTGCAGTTTGTATTTGCGTATGTCCAACTATGAACCTGTTTGACGTCATTGCACCCCTCCCCCTCCAGTTCTGAGTAACCGCCGTTGGTTGACCGCATTGGAAGCCTTTTTTGGAGTTTCAATGCTGGGTCCGGTTCCTCCGGCACAGCCTCGGAAGTGAGTGGGGTTCAGCAGACCGGAGCTCGCCTCTTCCGTCATGAGCGTTGTGGCCCGAGTTCCCTTTATCGGGTGACAATGTGATCGAGAGGCTAAACCCACTGTGTCCATTTCAGACTCCGAGGTTCCCACTGGCGGAGGTGGAGAGCACTAGCCGGAGTGCCTGGAATTCTTTCCAAAGTTGCCTGTGTGCAGGGAATTGATTTTTCCTGCATGGCTTGGATTTTCATGGCTTCTACATGATTGAACCATTCCCATAGAATGGTATCTCCCAAGCGGACTTGAAAGGAAACTGGCCCTCTTCCGGACTCGAACGGGCCTCATAACCACGCGGATCCATTGTCATGATTCTTTACTAATAACCGATCAACTGCCTTTAAATGTCTCTCCCCACTGGTGGTATCAGCACTGGGTGTTTTGATACCTTTCCAACCTCCTGCCCTCGGGAAGATCAGACTCAACCTTGGGCAGAGTCATCTTCCCATGAGCATCTCTGCGGGGGCTATTCCGGTCATTGAAGGGAATGAGGTGGGGTGGGGGGGGGGTGTCATCCTGTAATTGAAGCTTAATCTGGATGGTTTGGTATCCAAGGAGGCTGTGGGCTGGTTTTCTGAAACTGCTTTTACTGTTTGGGCCGCACATTCTGCCAGGCCGTTGGGTGATGGGTAATATGGCATTGTCCTAACGTGTTCAATTCTGATCAACTTCATCTAATGCACAAATTCCTGGCTGATGAAGGGTCGTCCATTTTCAGAAACAAACACCTGCGGGATCCCGGGTGTCAAGAAAGGCGTGAAGTTTCTCCACTCTTGTCCTTGTGTTTGATTAACTCACCCTGTGTACGGCAATCCATTTTGAATCAGCATCTACCATTACCAGGAACATTGACCCCATGAGCAGACCGGCACTGTCCATGTGTAGTCACGTCTACGGATGCCCTGGCCATTCCTAAGTGTGTGAAGAGTAGTGCCTGGTGATAGTTCTGCCCTTGTTGATATTGCCAACACTGACATACGGTCAAATATCTGTATCCATACCTGGCCACCAGACATGGCAACTTGGAGGATCTTCAGTTTGCAACTCCTGGGTGGCCATGGTAAAGTTCAGCCAGGATGGGATGGTGAACCTAGCTCAGGATTACACTCTTGAACCCCACAGGAGTGTGTCATCTTCCACAGTCAGCTGCTCTCTCCTACTCCAATATGGGTACAATTCAGGCTATAATGGCATTTTGGATTCTCCCATCAGCACTCGCTGCTTCAATTCATTCAGGAATGGGTTATCTTACGTCAACAGCCAATATTATCGGCAGCCACTGGGAGAGTTTTGGAAAAGTTCATGATTACCATCTCTTCCATTGGGGGTGCGACAAGTGTATGTTAATCGTCGCTAACTCAAGGCATCTGCCCTAACGACTCGGGCTCCTAGAGTTTGCTCCAATCGATACTGGTAGGCTGACAATCATAAAAGCCACTGATAGATTTGTACCGATGTTGTGGGCTGCACCGCCATGCAGGTACTTCTGGAACTTCTTTCCCCAAACTTTCACCATAGACGAGGTGTCACAGTGGTTAGTACTGCTGCCTCATGACGCCAGATACCTGAGTTCAATTCCTGGCTTGGGTCACTGTGGGGAGTCTGCACATTCTCTCCGTATCTGCGTGGGTTTCCTCTGGTTGCTTTGTTTTCCTCCCACAGTCAGAAAGACGTGTGGATAGGTGCATTGGCCATGCTAAATTCTCCCTCAGTGTACCCGAACAGGCACCAGTGTGTGGCGACTGGGCGATTTTCACAGTAACTTTTTTGCAGTGTTAATGTAAGCCTACATTTGACACTTTATAAATGTTAAACTTTCTCTGAGTATGAATTGTTGGATATCGCTGGGAATCCTCGTCTAGCTGTTAGTGTAAGTCCACGTGAATAATTTCATAATCGGAAACAAGAATCCTCCTGCCAGCTTTGAGTTTAGGTCCTCGATCCGAGGGATTGGGTATTTATCCAGCTGCGAGAAACAGTTTACCGTTTGTTTAAAATTTCCCAGTACAAAGTATTTTTATTCACTCTTGGGACTTGGGTGTCGCTGGCCGGCCAGCATTTATTGCCCATGCCCAGTTGCCTTTGTTCAGAGGGCATTTAAGAGTCACAACCTGGAGTCACATTTAGTCCTGACCACGAAAGGACGACAGATTTCCTTCCCTGGGACATCAGGGAACCAGATGGGTTTTTCGGAAAATCGACAACGGTTTTGTGGTCATCAGCAGATCCTGAATTCCAGATATATTTATTCAAATTCCACCATCTGCCGTGACGGGATTCGAACCCGGGAGCGCAGAAGATTAGCTGAGTTTCTGTATTAATAGTCAAGTGATAAAACCAGCAATCAATCACATCCACACCCTGGGTGTACACACCCTGAGCTCCGGTAACCTAGACACACCATATTATATACGCCTGCAGGGCTCCCGGATTGGACAGCATTAACTGTCTCAATCAGGGAGCTCATATTCCAATAACTCCACCTGACGGTTATCGTTAAAGTAATTAAGTATCTCTCTCTCTCTGTCTCTTTCTGTCTTTCTGTGCATTCCTCTCTCTCTCTAACTCTCTCTCTCTCTCTCTCTCTCTCTCTCTCTCTCTGTGTCTCTCTCTGCCAGTCTCTCTGTGTCTCTTACTGTCTCTCTGCATCTCCCTCACTTACCTTCTCTCTACACTCTTCCTCTGTGTCTCCTCCCCGTCTCAGTCTCGCTCTCCTTCTCCCTCTCCTTCTCTGTCCCCTTTTCTTATGTCTCTGTCTTTCTTTCTCTCTACCTCGCTCTGCCTTTAGCTCTTGCTATGTCCATTGTACTCATTCAGTCTCAATCTTTCAAATTCACTGACGCTCTCTGTCTCTGTATCTGTTACTCTCTGCCTCCCTTTCTGTGTTCCTTTCCCTCTTAGTCTCCCTCTCTCATTATATTCTCCCATCTGTCTCCCCCTGCCTCTCTTTCTTATTCCCTGTCCATCTCTCTCCCCATTTCCCCCAGTCTCTATCCCTGTTTTTCTCGCTCTGTGAGAGTCCCTATCTGTCTCTGTCCTTTCTCTCTGTATCTCTCTCTCTCTCGCTCTCTCTGTTTCTTTCCCTGTACCTGTTAGAAACTCTTCCAAACTCTGTCACGCTCCATGTATTTGTGACCTCCCTTTCTCTGTCAATCTCTGTCTCTCTATCACTCTCACTGTTGCTCGCACTGCCCTCTCTCTCTCTATCTGTCACTCTGTCTTTGTGAGGCTGTTTGTTATTTATAGTTTGAATGCCAAATAGGAAGAGTCAGGTGTCTTGTAGTTGCAGTTTCCTCTCAGGGTTTAATGAGCTGAAGAATTGCAGTAAGGGGATATTTCAGCAGATTTTTTAGCTGCTGCCTGAAGTGAGTCTGTGTCACAGCATAAATGGCAGTGTTTGTGCAGCAACTTGTGAGTTGCAGCATGAAGCCCAATTCCATCACAAAAACATCTAACCATACTGAACGGATGCCGAAATAAAACATTCGACTCCATACAAAGTAAACCATTAATGTCGACCATAAGAGAATGAAATTGGCTGAGATAACAAACAGCAAAATGATGGATTTCCTTCGACTCTCCATCTCTGGGTCGCTGGAATTCTCCCCACTGCTGTGAGCCCGGAGTCTCCTGCGGGCTCTGCTGCTCACTAAAATGTGGCTGACGGTGAAAACATTGAGCAGCAAAATCAGGACGAATGGGACAGTCGGGGTTAGAATGTGGTGGAGGAACTCGATTATTGTCCAGACCGGAGAGAACAAAACATCCACTGTGAAACCACAAAACCAGGGGACATTCCCCCCGAAATATCTATTTGATAACATAAAATACCAGGCAATGTTCTTTAAACAGCTCAGCACCGTCACTGTTCCCAGAACCACAGTCGCCGATTTCTCACTGCAATATTTACTTTTCAACTTGGGGCAGCAAATGGCCACAAATCGATCAAAGGTGAAAGTGACGGTGAACCAGACAGAACAGTCAGTGGCTGCATAAAGCAGGACGGCGTGGATGTTACACACGGGGAGCGAAAGCAGGAAATCAAACTGTTCCCGATAAAGAATGGGAATTTGTCTCAATATCAGGTCGAGGATAACGACCAGCAGATCCCCCGCTGACATGGCCACCAGGTAACGAGTGACACATTTGGACAGACCACAGTTTCTGCTCAACAGTGTCACAATTGTGATTATGTTCACTGTCAGGAAGGGAAATAAAGAATAAAATTAGACATGATTCAGGGGAAGAAGTTACCATTTAGACTGAGGATGGGTTTAAATTAAATAAAATGTACACACGCGCAAGAATTGAATCTCTTTTTAAAAAAAGTACAGCACGTCATTTGCAGTGTGAGAGGAAAGAGGAGCATCTGGAGGAAACCCACACAGACACGGGGAGAAGGTTCAAACTCCACACAGATAGTGACTGGAATTGCCTGGAATTGAACCCACGTCCCTGATGCTGCGAGTTAGCAGTGCTAACCACTGTGTCACCATGCTGCTCCATGGTAGCGACGCAATGGTATACACTTGGGAGCGAGCTTTCCAGGGAGTCCACAACATTGACCCTCACTTAGCTACAGGTAAATAGCCCCTCTACCTGGTGGGAGATTTGGAGGGTAAGAAGACTGAGGGAGTAAACCCTGTTAGAAAATCCAGACTGGAGTCCTGTAGATTGTTATCTGTTGTCTCTCAGACAGCTTACTAACATCTCCTGCAGCAGAGCTGATTCCAAACAGTGCTGGTTTCACACTTCCCTCTGGGCAATACTAACGGTTGGCAGAGGGCGATCCTGATGCCTCAACAGTTCTGACTCTATTGTACTTACACAGAACTGTACCCTGGAGAGGAGACCACAGCATTGTGGCCACCATTCACACAACACAGGAAAAAATCGTAACCTCACACTCGATTGGCACAGAACACAAGTGCCAGGGTTTGCTTTGCACAGTGGGAGAAAGCTTCAGGGTTCAGGGAATAGCTACCGTCCATAGTGCCCAGTGCATTTGCTGCTGCCCCACTATGGTCAACTGGACCACTGAAGCTCAGTGAGCCCTCTCTCGGTAGGAAAGTTGCTAATGTATGCACCAGGGAAGAAAAACTCAAACCAAGGCCAGTACCAAGGAAACGCCAAGCAGCAAGGCCTTAATGATTATCGTCCAGTGACTTTGATATCCAATATTATGAAATGCATCGAAAGGATACTCATGGCATGAATTAATTCCGGCCTCCCAGATTGCCCGGATCCAGGACAGTTCACCTACCTCCGCAACAGGTCCAGAGACACTATGTCCCTGGCCCTGCAGTCAACCCTCGAACACAGACTTCAGCTCAGCCTTTAACACCATCATTCCTACGAAACGCATGTTCAAAATCCATGGCCCGGGGTTCGGCTGCTGCCACTGCAATTGGATCCTGAACTTCCTAACCCACAGACCGCAATAAATAAGGACAGTCAACAACACCTCCTCCACAATCATTCTCTGCAGGGGTGCTCCACAAGGCTGTGTCCTCAGCCCCTTACTATATTACATTTGTGCTGATGACTGTGTGGCCAAATTCCCCTCCAATTCAATTTCCAAGATTATTGATGACACCACGTAGTGGGTCGGGTCTCAAACAACAATGAGACCGAGAACAGGGAAGAGACAGAGAATCTGGCGAATTAATACGACCACAATAACATCTTCCTCCATGTCAACAAAGCCAAGGAGACAGTCATCGATTCCAGGAAGCAGAGAGGAGTACAAGCCCCTGTCTACAGCAATGGGATGAAGTTGAAATGTTCGACAGCTTCAGGTTTGTCGGGGTCCAAATCACCAACAACCTGTCCTGCTCCCTCCATGATGACCCTATAGTTAAAAAGCCCTCCAACGACTCTATTTTCTCAGAGGTCAAAAGACATTTGGAATGTCAGCTATGATTCTCTCCAGCTTTTACGATGCACCATAGAAAACACATTTTATGGTTGTGTCACAGCTTGGCATTTCTCCTGCTCTGTCCAAGACTGCAAGAAAATTCAGAGCTTCGTGAATGAAGCCCAGTACATCACTCAGACCAACCTCCCACCAACTGACACTGTCTCAACTTCCTGCTGCCTTGGAAAAGCAGCCAGTCTAATTAAGTACCCCACGCACGACGGACACAAATTGTTCCACCTTGTTCCATCGGAAATAAAAGATACCAAGTCTGTGGACATGTACCAACCAACTAATAGAATCATAGGAACACTACAGTGCAGAAGGGGAACATTCGACTCATTGAGTCTTCACTGACAACAATCCCAGCCAACGCCTCTCCCCGAAGTCCAGCATACGCACCATGCTAATCCTCCTAACATATATATCCCGGGACGCTAATGGGCAATTTAACATGGCCAATCAACCAAACCAGCACATCTTTAGACTGTGGTGGAAACCTGAGCATCTGGAGGAAACACACGCAGACACTGGGAGAATGTGCAAATTCCACACAGACAGTGGTCCAAGCCGGGAATCGACCTCAGGTCCCTGTGAGACAGCATTGCTAACCATTGTGCGATCATGCTGATGACTCAAGAACAGGTTCTTCTTGCTGCCAGCAGACGTTTGAATGGACCTACATGGCATTAAGTTGATCTTGTTCTTCACCCTCGCTATGACTGCAACATTACATTCTGCACTCTCTTCTTCTCTATGTACGGTATGCTTTGTCTGTATAGCACTCAGGAAACAATACTTTTCACTGTATACTAATACATGTGACAAAAATAAATCAAATCAAATCAAATCAGGCTTTCACATCTCAAACTGAAACATCAGCACGATGTGCCCTGGCCTTACCAATGACCTTATGGAGGTTGTTGATGTACACAGGACGGCTGTGATCGAAAAGGAAGTTCCAAGGCTCAATGTGGACATTGGGGAGATGCGACAAACTGGACTTGCTCAAAATGGATGCTTTCCAGAGATGCACGACACGTTCTTGTAACAGGAGGAATCCCAACAGGCAATTTGGTTTCAAAGTTAAAAAAAAGCTTCACTGGTGATGATCGAATCCCCGGGATTGAACCGGGGTCCCTGATGCTGTAAGGCTGCAGTGCTAACCACTGTGCCATACTGCCATCCTATTTAGTTGCCTTGGAGACACCCAAGATCATGCCCAGGACACCATTATCACTAGATCCGTGGTAGGAAAATGATTGTAAAACAATCTGAGGGACAGAATTAATCTCCACTTCGAGAGGTAAGGATTTATGAACAATAGTCAGCATGGCTTTGTCAGGGGCAGATCATGTCTAACAATTTACTGGAACATATTGAGGAGGTGACTGGATGAGTAGATGAGGGAAGTGCAGCCTACGTAGTCTACATGGACTTCAGAAAAACTTTTGACAAATTCCTCATGGGAGAAAGAACAAGAAAGTAACATTCGAGGGGATCCAGGGCAATTTGGGAAATAGAACATAGAACACTACAGCACAGTACAGGCCCTTCGGCCCTCGATGTTGCACCGACCTGTGAAACCAATCTGAAGCCCATCCAACCTACACTATTCCAACATCATTCATATGTTTATCCAATGACCATTTAAATGCCCTTAATGTTGTCGAGTCCACTACTTTTGCAGGCAGGGCATTCCACGCCCTTACTACTCACTGAGTAAAGAACCTACCTCTGACATCTGTCCAATATTTATCACCCCTCAATTTAAAGCTACGTCCCATCGTGCTAGCCGTCACCATCCGAGGAAAAAGGCTCTCACTGCCCACCACATCCAATCCTCTGATCATCTTATATGCCTCTATAAATTCACCTCTTAACCTACTTCTCTCGAATGAAAACAGCCTCAAATCCCTCAGCCTTTCCTCATAACACCTTCCAAATACCAGGCAACATCCTGGTAAATCTCTTCTGCACCTATTCCAATTCTTCAACATCCTTCCTCTCATGCGGCGACCAGAACTGTACGCAATACTCCAAGTGCGGCCGCACCAGAGTTTTGTACAGCAGCAACATGAGCTCATGGCTCTGAAACGCAATCCCTCTACCAATAAAAGCTAACACACCGTACGCCTTCTTAACAACCCTGTCAACCTGCGTGCAAACTTTCAGGGATCTATGCACATGGACACCGAGATCTCTCTGCTCATCCACACTACCAAGTATCTTACCATTAGCCCAGTACGCTGTATTCTTGTTACTCCTTCCAAAGTGAATCACCTCACACTTTTCCGCATTAAACTCCATTTGCCACCTGACAGCCCAGCTCTGCAGCTTATCTATGTCCTTCTGTAACCTGCAACATTCTTCTGCACTGTGCACAAATCCACCGACTTGAGTGTCATCTGCAAATTTACTAACCCTTCCTTCGACGCCTTTATCCAGGTCAATTTAAAAAATGACAAACAGCAGTGGCCGCAAAACAGATCCTTGCGTTTCACCACTCGTAACTGAACTCCAGGATGAACATTTCCCATCAACCACCACCCTCTGTCTTCTTACAGCTAGCCAATTTCTGATCCAAACCGCTAAATCACCCTCAATCCCATGCGTCTGTATTTTCTGCAATAACTTATCGTGGGGAACCTTATCAAACGCTTTAGTGAAATCCATATACAACACATCAAGTGCTCTACCCTCACCCACCTCTTTGGGCACCTTCTCAAGAACTCAATAATGGTTGTGAGGCACGACCTACCCTTCACAAAACCGTGTTGACTATCCCTAATCAAATTATTCCTTTCCAGATGATTATAAATCCTATCTCTTATAATACTTTCCAAAACTTGCCCACAAAAGAAGTAGTGGGCTCGACAACATTAAGGGCATTTGAATGGTCATTGGATGAGCGTATGGATGATATTGGAATAGTGTAGATTAGATGGGCATTAGATTGGTTTCACAGCTCGGCGCAACTTCGAGGGCCGAAAGGCCTGTACTGCGCTGTAATGTTGTATGTTCACGTACCAAACCTATGTGGTTGCAAATGTGCAGTTGCAGCCAGTGGTGAGCTGCCTGGTCTGAGAGAGACATCTGTCAGCTCTCTGCTGATGCAGCCAGCTTCAACACAGCAGCTGCCCCCAGATATTCCGGAGCCCCCGACCGGATATAGAACCAGCCCCGCCACCTGGAACTATCAGCCCCCTTCCTCCACAACAATTACATGCAGAGAGGCAGTAAGACCCCCATCCCTACCCCACTGTGCGTGCAGATAGGCAGCGAGACCCCTCCCGGCTCCACTGTCCATGCAGAGAGGCAGTGAGACCCCCTCCCTACCCCACTGTCCAAGCAAAGAGACAGCGAGACCCCCTCCCTACTCCACTGTTCATGCAGAGAGGCAGCGAGACCCATTCCCTACCCCACTGTCCATACAGAGAGGCAGCGAGACCCCCTCCCTAACCCACTGTCCATGCAGAGAGGCAGCGAGACCCCCATCCCTATCCCGCTGTCCATGCAGAGAGGCAGCGAGGCCACCTCCCTAGCCCACTATGCATGCAGAGAGGCACCGAGGCTCCCTCCCTACCCCACTGTGCATGCAGAGAGGCAGCAAAACCCCCTCCCTACCCCACTGATAATGCAGAGAGGCATGAAAGCCCCTCCCTACTCCACTGTCCATGCAGAGAGACAGCAAACCCCCCCCCTGCCTACCCCACTGTGGATGCAGAGAGGAAGTGAGACCCCCTCCCTACCCCACTATGCATGCAGAGAGGAAGTGAGACCCCCTCCCTACCACACTGTGCATGCACAAGGGCAGAGTGGCCCCCTCCCTACCCCACTGTGCATGCAGAAGTAGCAAGGTCCACCTCCTTAACCCACTGTGCATGTAGAGAGGCATTGAGACCCCCCTCCCTACCCCACTGTGCATGCAGAGAGGCAGCGAGATCCCCGTCCCTACACCACTGTGCAGGTAGAGAGGCAGCGAGACCCCCGTCCCTACCCCACTGTGCAGGTAGAGAGGCAGCGAGACCCCCTCTCTACCCCACTGTGCATGCTGGGAGGCAGCGAGACCCCCTCCCTACCCCACTGTCCATGCAGAGATACAGCGAGACCCCCATCACTATCCCACTGTCCATGCGGAGAGGCAGTGAGACCCCCCTCGTTAACCCACTGTGCATATAGAGAGGCAGCGAGGCCCCCTCCCTACCCCACTGTGCATGCAGAGAGGCAGCGAGGCCCACTCCCTACAGCACTGATCACGTGCAGAGTGACTGTAGGGCCCACCAACCGCACGTGCAGTGTGGCAGCGGGGACCACCCGAACCCACAGACAACATGCAGACTGACAGCGGGACCCTGTCCCCCCAACCAGCACGTGAGAGGGGCGCGGGGAACAACTTACCTCACCAACCGCGTGCAGGATGGAAGCAGGAACCCCTGTGCCCTCAACAGCCACGTCCAGATTGGTGCACGGCCGCCCTCTCTATGCCACCGATCGCATACAGAGCGGCAGGGCCCCCTCTCCCCCACCACAAATGACGCGCAGCTTGGCATTGGGCGACCCTCCCTACGGGATTGGCCCACTCCACAAGGGCCAAGCTGCCTTCAGCCCGCCCCCCTCCAGGTCCCACCCCTTCAGGTCCCGCCCCTGCAGGCCACGGCCTGTCGGCCCCGCTACATTCAGGCCCCCTCCTGAAGACCCCACCACCTCAGGCCACACCCCCTGGTACTGCCCAGTGGATACTGCCCAAGGGGCACATACTTTTGCCCTCGACCTTGCCTAGTGTCCTCAATGGACTTCGTTTCCACAGACGAGGTCCTCCCAACTCGTCCTCATACCCTTTTATCTCTTTGTTCTATAACTCTCCTCAACTCGCTACCATTAACTGTCCCGATTTGACCTACCAAATCCATTATATCACATTGATCCAAATTAAACTCCATCTGCCATTCATCAGCGCATTGGCCAAAAAGACCAAGATCCCGTTTCGATTCCAGATAGCCTTCTTCACTATCCACTGTGCCACCAAACTTGCTGTCATACTGGGAACGTTTAGGACGTATCTAGATAGCCACATGAACGGAGTGGGAACGGCGGGATACAAAAGAATGGTCCAGTTTGGACCAGGGAGCGGAGTGGGCTTGGAGGGCCGGAGGGCCTGTTCCTGTGCTGTATTGCTCTTTGTTCTTTGTTCTTTGTCATCTGCAAACTTCCTAACCATGGCTCCTAAATTTCCATCCAAATCATTCATATCAATTTCAAATTATAGTGGAACCAGCACTGATCGTTGAGGCACCCCGCCAGTTACAAGCACCTGCTCTCTGCTGTCATCAAGCCAATTTGGTGTCCGATTCGCTACCTCACCCTGGATCCCGTGAGATATAACGTTATGCAACAACGTACCACGCTGTACCTTTTCAAAGGCCTTGCTAAAGTCCAACGTCAGCTGCACTACCCTCTTCTACTTGGTTGGTTACTCCTTAAAATCGGTGGGAGCAGAGTCTTTGAATGATTTTAAGAAGGCGGTGTGAATATTATCAGGGGTTGGCAACAATGTGTGATTGACTTTACAATCAGATCTTGAACATTTTGAATCGCAGAGCAGGCTTGAGGGGCTGAATGGCCTACTCCTGCTTGTAATATGAATGGGTGGACACAGTACAAGAGAGCCTCAAATTTGCAGGTGTCCAGATCACCAACAACCTGTCCTGGACCCTTCACGCCGACACTATTATCAAGAAAGCCCACCAATGCCGCTACTTTCTCAGGAGGTTAAGGAAATTTGGCATGTCTGCTCCCACGCTCACCAACTTTCCCAGGTGCAAAATAAAAAGCATCCTTTCTGGTTGTATCACAACTTGATATGGCTCCTGCGCTGTCCAAGATCGCAAGTAACTGCAAACGTCCATCGCACAATCCGACCTCCCATCCATTGACCCTGTCTCCAGTTTCCGCTGCCTTGGAAAAGCAGCCAGCATAATCAAGGACCCCAAGCACATCGGACGTACTGTCTTCCACCTTCCTCCATCAGGAAAAAGATACGTAAGTCTGGGGCCATGCACGAACCAACCCAAGAACATCATGGTTCGACCATATATTATGTTGATCTTTCTCTACATCCCAGCTATGACTAGAACACTACATCCTCAGAGCTCCTCTTTCATCAGGTGACTGATGAAGGAGCAGCGCTCCAAAAGCTCGTGATTCCAAATGAACCTGTTGGACTTTAACCTGGTGTTGTGAGATATCTAACGGTGCTCACCCCAGTCCCTCGCCGGATTCTCCACATCATGGTTATCTCAAGGCATCGTTTCACCTTCCAGAAGGAAAGTGCCGGTCTCAAAACATTCAAGTGAGATTTTAATCTATGCTGTGTGAAGCCTGTGAAAAGGGTTTTGACTGTGAAAGGTTTTGGTTTATTGGATCATATTTAACTAAGGGTTAATTCATCATTGTGGTTGTTTTCCTTCTGTTGTTTTTGTTTGTAATTGATGAAAGGTGTTGCTAATTTTCTGTCTATACATGTTAACTATATTCTTAAGAAACTTAGTTTGAGAAAAGCTCTGTGGTCGGTTGGTGAATCATACCTGAAGTGAAACTTATCATGTTCATCCTAGCCAAACCCAGGATGCAAAAAGTCTCCAAAAAGTGCGTTGAAGTTTTTAACTTGAACCATGACAAAAGGACATGAGGGAACTGGATGGGGTTTAACAACAATCTACAATGTTTCATGTTCAGCATTACTGACACTAACTTTCAATGGTATTTTCTGTCAAGTGAATTTAAATTCAAACAGCTCCTGTGATGGGGTTTGAACCTGTGCACCAGGGCATGAGCCCGGGGTTAAGGGTCCTCCTGCGTGGAGAATTATGATCTTCGCACTGTAAATATCCCCACTTGTCATTGATGATTGAGGCATTGTTATCCTGCGAGAGTTGACCATTAAGAAGCCTAATCATCCCATGGAAACATAGAAAATAAGAACCGGAGGAGGCCTTTTGGCCCTTCGAGCTTGTTCTGCCATTCATAAGGAAAAAGTAGAAGAAGAGTACAGCACAGGAACAGGCCCTTCGGCATCCCAGTCCTGCGCAAATCATGATGCCTAAACGAAAACTGTATGCACTTCGGTCGTTCGCTTCCTTTCTTTCCCATTCTATTCATGTATTCGCCGAGGTGCCACTTAAATGTCGCTATCGTACCTGCTCCCACCACCTCCCCAGGAAGCGCGTTCCTGACATTTACTATCCTCTGTGTAAAAAAAACTTGCCTCACGCATCTCCTCTAAACTTTTCCCCATGCACTTAAACTTATGTCCCACAGCACATGACCTTTCAACCCTGGGAAGGAGGGTCTCACTATCCATTTGGTCCATGGCACTCATAATATTTTAAACCTCTATCAGGTCGCCCCTCAACCTCTGTCATTCCAGTGAGAACTAACCGAGTTTATCCAACCGATCCCCATAGCTAATAGCCTCCAGGCCAGGTAACGTTCTGTACCCTCATCTGTACCCTCGCCAAAGCATCCACATCCTTCTTGTAGTATAGCAACCAGAATTGTACACAGTCTTCCAAATGAGGCCTGAGGTTCTGCACAGCTGCAGCATGACCACCCAATTGTTATACTCAGCGCCCCAACCGATGAAGTCAAGCACGTTCTTCCCTTGTTTAAGAAATGAATCAGGGGTAATCCAGGAAAAGAATATTATGTGGGGATGGCGGTGTTGAACTGAGGTAGACACAATAAGAAGTCTCACAACACCAGGTTAAAGTCTAACAGGTTTATTTTGTATCACGAGCTTTCGGAGTCCTGCTCCTTCATCAAACGAATGGACTCCACTCCACTACCTGATGAAGGAGCAGCGCTCCGAAAGCTCGTGATACCAAGTAAACCTGTTGGATTTTAACTTGGTGTTGGGAGACTTCTTGCATGAAAATATAAGCTGCGCTGCCTGAGGTGGGGCAGATTGTGCAGAAGATACTGAGGGACACATGTGAACAAGAGCAGGAAAATGTACTAGTAAGTGACAGGCAACATGATTCTGTGCGGGAAGGCCATGTCTCACCAATTTGATTGAGTTTTTTGAAGAGGTGACCAAGATAATTGATGAGGGATGGGCTGTAGATGTTGTTTATAAGGACTTTAGTAAGATGTTTGACAAGGTCCCACATAGCAGACTGGTACAAAAACTAAAATCACATGGGGTTTCGGGTGGGCTCCTGAGATGGATACAGAACTGGCATCGGTATAGAAGGCAGATAGCAGTGGTGATAGCGTGTTTTTCCGAATGGATATCTGCAGCTAGTGGTATTCCTCAGGGATCAGTGCTGGGACGTCGGTTGTTTGTCGTGTATATAAATGATCAGGAGGAAAATATGAGGGGTCAGATTAATACGTTTGTGGATGATATGATGATTGGCAGAGTTGCTGACAGTGTCGGGAATTGTCAGAGGATACAACAAGATATAAAGAGATTGGGCACAAAAATGGCAGATGGAGTTTGATCCGGCCAAACACAAGATGATGCATTTTTGAGGAACACGTTTAGATGTGAATTATACTGTAAATGGCAGAACCGTTAGGAAACCTGACATACAGAGAGATCTGGGCGTGCAGGTCCACAGTTTCATAGAAGTGGCAACACAGGTGGCCAAGGTGATTAAGAAGTCATATGGCTTGTTTGCCTTCGTCGGCCAGGGCACTGAATAAAGGAGTTGCCAAGTCATTTGCAGATCTAATAAACCTTGGTGTGGTCGCATTTGGAGTATTGCACGCAGTTCTGGTCACTACACAACCAGAAGGCCATGTAAATATTTGAGAGAATGCAAAGAAGGTTCACTGGGATGTTGCCTGGTCTGGAAGGCATTGGCTACAAGGAGAGTTTGAATAAACTATTATTCTTTTCACTGGAAAGGCGGAGGCTGAGGTGAGACCTGAGAGAGGTCGATACAATTATGAGAGGCATAGACAGGGGGAATAATCAAAGCGTTTTCCCCAGGGTGGAAGTCTCAAATACAAGGAGGCACAGGTTCAAGGTGAGAGGGGAAATGTCTAAGGGAAATGTTCAGGGGAAGTTTATTAGGAACACTGGACATGGAGAGGGGTCTGGGATGAATGTTACCGTGGAGAAATCCAATCACAGAAGGACAATGTTGATATTGAGCGGCTGCCAGATTGGGAACCAATGTCGATCAATGAGCACAGGGGTGATGGATTACCGGAACATGGTGTGGGTTAGGTTATAGGCAGCAGAGTTGTGGACGAGCTGAGGCATATGGAGGATTTACGATGGGATTTCATTTTAAGTTTTTGTTTAGTGTTACAAGTGGACTTACATTAACACTGCAATGAAGTTACTGTGAAAATCCCCTAGTCGCCACACTCTGGCACCTGTTTGGGTTACACTGAGGGAAAAGTTTGCATGGCCAATGCACTTAACCAGCATGGCTTTCAAACTTTGGGAGGAAACTGATGCACCCTGGGGAAACCCACATAGGCACAGAGAGAACATGCAGACTCTGTACAGACAGTGACCCAAGCCGGGAATTGAACCCAGGTCCCTAGCGCTGTGAGGCAGCAGTGCTAAACATTGTGGCACCATGCCAACCAATGGAGAAGGGCATTGGAATAGTCAAGCCTGTAACTAACAAAGATGGGAGATGTAATCGGGGTGGAAGAATGTGGTCTTGCTGATGGGAAACTGAGCTCCGGTACAGAACAATGCTAAGTGTGTGAAGAGAACGGTTCAGAGATCAACATCAGCTGGGAGAGGGAGGTTTTCACTCGATAGGCTCTGAGGTCATGATGGGGCCTGGAGTGAAGGCTCTAATAGATCAATAGCATCATACAGCGTTGGTCAGTGCAGGAATTGCCCGTGGAACCCAGATCCCAGCGGGAGCCAGAAAGAGAAATTAATGTACAGCAATCGGATTCACCAACATTTCTGTCATATAGCTGATTGGTTCGGGTCGTTACAGCACTGTACAGATAGAGAGTAAACATAGCTCTGCACTGCTCAGTGAAGCACTCACAGAGCAAGTGCAACATGAGTACTATATACAGTACAGCTTGCTCATGGTCTGTGTGTGTGTTTTGTGTATGTGTGTGAGCTCAGTCAGCCAGGGTAACACAGACCGCAGAGTGACTGAGACCTTTCCTGCTGTCTGTGAGGGACTCACTCTAAGGGAAATCTCCATCGGGTTCTGTGGCACCACCACCGTGCTGAATGGGATAGATTTCAAACACAAACCTGCTTGAGAGGCCGTGGCTTAGTGGTATTGTTATAGAATCATAGAATCACAACAGCGCAGAAAGAGGCCAATCGGCCCATCGAGTCTGCACCGACCACAATCGCACCCCGGCCCCACTCCCGGAAAGCCATATATTTACAGTACTCATCTCTGGACACTAGGTTCGATTAAGCATGGCTAATCAACCGAACCCGACCATCTTTGGACTTTGGGAGGAAAGCGGAGCACCCGGAGGAAACTCACGCAGACACGGGGAGAATGTGCAGACTCCACACAGGCACTGTTTGCCTGTTGTCAATATTAATCCAGAAACTCAGGATATTACTCTGCGGACCCGATTTCGAATCCCACCTTGTCAGATGGTGAAATTTGAATTCAGTAAAATAATTGGAAGTAACAGTCCAATGATGACAATAAAATCATAGAATCCCTACAGTACACAATGAGGCTAGTAAGCCAATCGAGCCAGCACCCAGGAACAAGCCCACCCATTCTCTCTCCCTGTAACCCCACATATTTACCCTGATAATCCCCCAGAGTCTGATAAAGCCTCAGCAGTACACCCCTTCTTTTGTAAACTAGTCCTCTCGAAATGAATACTAATACGACTCGGACATTGCCTACGCGGAGGCAATGACCAAGTGGTATTATCGTTCGACTATTAATCCAGAAAGCCAGATAATGTTCTGCGACTTGCTTTCAAATCCCGCCACAACAGATGGTGGAATTTGAATTCAATAAAGCATATCTGGAAATAAGAATCTACTGAAATCATTTTCGATTGTCGGAAAAAACAATCTGGTTCACCAATGTCCTTTAGGGAAGGAAATCTGCCATCCTTACCGGGTCTTGCCTACATGTGACTCCAGAACCACAGCAATGTGTTTGACTCTCAACTTCCCTCTGAAATGGCCTCGCAAGCCACTCAGTTGTAACAATCGCTGCAAAGTCTCAAAAAGAAACTGGATGGATCACCTGGCATCGACCAAGGCACCGGAATAGACAACGGCAAAACAAACAGCCCTGTAGACGCTGCAAATGCTCCTTACTAACATCTGGGGGCTAGTGCCAAAATTGGGAGAGTTGTCTCACAGACTGGTCAAGCAACAGCCTGGCATAGTCGCTCTCACGGAAGCATACCTTACAGATAGCACCCCAGACGCCACCATTACCATCTCTGGATATGTCCTGACCCACCGGCAGGACAGACCCAGCAGAGGTGGCGGCACAGTGGTATACAGTCGGGAGGGAGTTGCCCTGGGAGGCCATAACATCGACTCCAGACCCCATGAAATCTCATGGCTTCAGGTTAAACATGGGCAAGGAAGCCCCCTACTGGTTACCACGTACCATCCTCCTTCGGCTGATGAATCAGTATTGCTCCATGTTGAACAACACTTGGAGGAAGCACTGAGGGTGGCAAGGGTCCAAAATGTACTCTGGATGGGGGATTTCAATGTACACCACCAAGAGTGGCTTGGTAGCAGCACGACTGATCGAGCTGGTCGGGTCCTAAAGGATACAACTGCTGGACAGGGTCTGCAGCAGGTGGCGAAGGAACCAGCAAGAGGAAATAGCCTACTCGACCTCATCCTTCACAATCTGCCGGCTACAGATGCGTCTGTCTACGACTATATCAGTAAGAGTGACCACCGCACAGTCCATTTGGAGACGAATTCCCATGTTCACATTGAGAATAACCTCCATTGTGTTGTGTGGCACTATCACCGTGCTAACTGGGGCAGACTCCGAACCGATCCAGCAACTCAAGACAGTTGAGGAACTGTGAGCCATCAACAGCAGCGGAATTGTACTCCAGCACAATCTGCAACAGCATGGCCCGGCATATCCCCCACTCAACCATTACCATCAAGCCAGGAGATCAACCCAGGTTTAATGGAGAGTATTGGAGGACATGCCAGGAGCAGCGCCAGATCTACCTAAAAATGAGGTGTCAATCTGGCGAAGCTACAAAACAGGACGACTTGCATGCAAAATGGCAAAAACAGCAAGTGATGGACAGAGCGAAGCGATCGCACAACTAACGGATCAGATCTAAGCTCTGCAGTTCTTCCACATCCAGTCATGAATGGTGGTGGACAACTAGACAACTCACTGGAGGAGGAGGCTCCACAAATAGTACCATCCTAAGTGATGGAGGAGCAGCCCAGCACATCAGTGCAAAAGGTGAGGCTGAAGTATTCACAACAATCTTCAGCCAAAAGTGCTGAGTAGATGATCCATCTCGGCCTCCTCCAGTAGTCCCCAGCATCTCAGATGCCAGTCTCCAGCCAATTCGATTCACTCCACGTGATATGAATAAACGGTTGGAGGCACTGGATACTGCAAAGGCAATGGACCCTGAGAACATTCCGGCAATAGTACTGAATTGTGCTTCAGAACTTGCCGCTCCCCTAGCCAAGCTCTTCCAGTAGCGTTACAACACTGGCATCTGCCCAGCAATGTGGAAAATTGCCCAGGTATGTCCTGTACACATAAAGCAGGGCAAATCCAACCCAGCCAATTATCGCCCAATCAGTCGATTGGGTCGATCAGTAAAGTGATGGGAGAGATCATTAGCAGTGCTATCAAGCAGCACCTGCTCAGCAATAACCCACTCAGTGATGCCCAGTTTGGGTTTCGCCAGGATCACTCAGCACCTAACCTCATTACATACAGCCTTGGTCCCAACATGGACAAAAGAGCTGAATTCCAGAGGTGAGGTGAGAGTGACAGCCCTTGACATGAAGGCCCCATTTGACCGAGCCTGGCATCAAGGAGCCCTAGCAAAACTGGAATCAATGGCTATCAGGGGGCAAGCACTCTGCCGGTTGGAGTTATACCTGGTACGCAGGAAGATGGTTGTGGTTGTGGAGGGACATCTCTGCAGGAGTCCCTCACGATAGTGTCCTAGGCCCAAGAATCTTCAGCTGCTTCATGATTGACCTTCCCTCCCTCATAAGGTCAGAAGTGGGGATGTTGGCTGATGATTGCACAATGTTTAGCACCATTCACAACTCCTCAGAAACAGAAGCAATACATGTTCAAATGCAACAAGATCTGGACAACATCTAGGGGTTGACAAGTGCCCAGTAACATATGCACCACACAAATGCCAGGCAATGACCATCACCATTAAGAGACACTCTGCCACCGCCCCTTGACATTCAATGGTGTAACCATCACTGAATCCCCCACTGTCAACATCCTTGGGGTTACCATTGACCAGAAACTCAACTGGACTCACCACACATACACAGTGGCTACAAGAGCAGGTCAGAGGCTCAGAATACTGCGGCGAGTAACTCACATCCTGACTCCCCAAAGCCTATCCACCATCTTCAAGGCACAAGTCAGGAGAGCGATGGAATACTCCCCACCTGCCTGGATGGGTGCAGATCCAACAACACTCTGGAAGCTCAACACCATCCAGAGTAAAGCAGCCCCGCTTGATTGGCACCACATTTACAAACAACCGCTCCCTCCACCACCGATGCTCAGTGGCAGCAGTGTGTACTATCTACAAGATGCACTGCAGCAATTCACCAAAGATCCTTAGACAGCACCTTCCAAACCCACGACCACTTCCATGCAGAAGGACAAGGGCATCAGATAAATGGGAACACCACCATTTGCAAGTTCCCCTCCCAGCCACTCACCATCCTGACTTGGAAATATACTGCCGTTCCTTCACAGTCGGTGGGTCAAAATCCTGGAATTCCCATCGAACGGCATTGTGGGTCAACCCACAGAACATGGACTGCAGCGATTCAAGAAGGCAGCTCACCACCACCTTCTCAAGGGCAACTAGGGATGGGAAATACATGCTGGCCAGCCTATTTCCCACAAATGAATTTAAAAAAAATATCAACTCAACTTGCAAATGAACCTATTCAGGTCTTCCACCATTTCTGTTCTCCATTACTCCTTCTGCAGTGTTATTTTCCAGCGATCCAATGTCCAGTCTTGCCTCTCGCTCACCATTTATATATCTAAAGAAACTTTTGCAAACTTATTTTATATGTATACCCTCATAATTTGTCTTCTCTCTCCTTATTTCTTTTTTAGTTTTCCTCTGTTGGTTTTTGAAAGGATTCCCATTCCGCTGGTTTCCCACTAATCTTTGCTACAGTTTATGCTTTTTCTTTTGTTTTTCATGCTATCCCTGACTTCCCTTGTCAGCCATGGTTGCCTCATCCTTCCAATAGTATGCTTCTTCTTGGCATAAAATTTTGCTGTGGCTCCCGAATTATGCCCAGAAATTCCTGCCATTGCTGTTCCACCATTGTATCTGCTTGGCTCCTCTCCCAATCTATTCTGGACAGCTCAGGGAACAATTCAAAGAACAAAGAAAAGTACAGCAAAGGAACAGGCCCCTCAGCCCTCGATGCCTGCGCCGATCATGATGCCTGCATAAACTAAAACGATGAACTTACAGAGCCACTAGCCTTCCATTCACACCCTATTCATGTATTCGTCTAAATGACCCCAAGATGCGCCATCATACCTGTTCCGATCACCTGCCTGGGCAGTGCGTTCCAGATATTCACCACCTTCTGTGTAAAAAAGACTTGCCTCACACATCTCCTCGAAACTTTTCCCCATGGAACTTAAACGTCTGTCCCCTGGGACATGACATTTCTTTCCTCGGAAGGAGGGTCTGACTATCCACACTGTTGGTGTCATTCATGATCTTGTAAACTTCGATCAGGACACCTCTCAACAAACCGAGGTCATCCAACCTCTCCTCGTAGCTAGTATCCTCCAGACGAGGCAACATCCGCGTCATACTCTTCTGTCCCTCTCCACAGCATCCACATACTTCTGATTGTGTGGCGACCAGAATTGTACACAAATAAGGCGTAACTAAGAGGTTCTGTACAGCTGCAGCATGACCTGCCAGTTTTTATACTTAATGCCCCGACCGATGAAGACACGCATGCTGTATGCCTTCTTGACTTGCTTATTCACCTGCGTTGCCACGTTCAGTGATCAGTGGACATGTACACCTAGATCTCTCTGCCTGTCAATACTGCTGAGGGTTCAAAAATTTTCTGTATAATTCCTTCATGCATTGGACCTTCCAAAATGCATTATCTCACATTTGTCCGGATTAAACTCTGTCACTTCACCGCAGATCTAATCTTCCTGCATCCTGTGACAATCCTCCGCACGACCCGCAACTCCAACAATTTTTGTGGACTTCTTGAGAAGTTAAAAATCAGACCAGCTACATTTTCCTCCAAGTCATTTAAATATGCTACGAAGAACAAAGGTCCCAGAAATGATTGCTGTGAAACACCACCAGTAAGAAGTCTCACAACACCAGTATAAAGTCCAAAAGGTTTATTTGGTAGCAAAAGCCACTAGCTTTCGAAGCGCTGCTCCTTCATTCGGATTTCAGTTCACAAACAGGGCATATAAAGACTCAATTTACAAAATAATGGTTGGAATGCGAGTCTTCACAGATAATCAAATCTTAAAGGTACAGACAATGCGAGTGGAGAGAGGGTTCAGCACAGGTTAAGGAAATGTATATTGTCTCCAGCCGTGTCAGTTAGTGAGATTTTGCAAGCCCAGGCAAGTCGTGAGCATCGTGAGGGTAACAGATAGTGTGACATGAACCCAAGATCCCGGTTTAGGCCGTCCTCATGTGTGCAGAACTTGGCTATCAGTCTCTGCTCAGCGATTCTGCGTTGTCGTGTGTCATGAAGGCCGCCTTGTAGAACGCTTACCCAAAGATTTGAGGCCGAATGCCCGTGACCGCTGAAGTGTTCCCCAACAGGAATAGAACACTCTTGCCTAGTGATTGTCGAGCGGTGTTCATTCATCCATTGTCGCAGCGTCTGCATGGTCTCCCCAATATACCATGCCTCGGGGCACCCTTTCCTGCAGCGTATCAGGTAGACAACGTTGGCCGAGTTGCAAGGGTATGTACCGTGTACCTGGTGGATGGTGTTCTCACGTGAGGTGATGGCATCCATGTTGATGATCCGGCACGTCTTGCAGAGGTTGCTGTGGCAGGGTTGTGTGGTGTCGTGTTCACTTTTCTCCTGAAGGCTGGGTAGTTTGATGTGGACAATGGTCTGTTTGAGGTTGTGCGGTTGTTTGAAGGCAAGAAGTGGGGGTGTGGGGATGGCCTTGGCGAGATGTTCGTCTTCATCAATGACATATTGAAGGCTCCGGAGAAGATGTCATAACTTCGCCGCTCCGGGGAAATACTGAACGACGAAGGGTACTCTGTCCGCCGTGTCCCGTGTTCGTCTTCTGAGGATGTCGGTGTGGTTTTTTGCTGTGGCGCGGCGGAACTGTCGATCGCTGAGTCGAACGCCATATCCTGTTCTTTTGAGGGCATCTTTCAGCGTCCGAAGGTGTCTGTTGCAATCCTCATCATCTGAGCAGATGCAGTGTATTCGGAGGGCTTGTCCATAGACGATGGCTTCTTTAACGTAATTAGGGTGGAAGCTGGAGAAGTGGAGCATCGTGAGACTTTCTGTGGGCTTGCGGTATAGTGAAGTGCTGAGGTGACCGTCCTTGATGGAGATGCATGTGTCCAAGAAAGCAACCGATTCCGGAGAGTAGACCATGGTGAGTCTGATGGTGGGATGGAACTTGTTGATGTCATCATATAGTTCTATGCCTTTGATGAAGACCAACATCTCGCCAATGCTATCCGCACACCACCACTTCTTGCCTTCAAACAACCGCAGAACCTCAAGCAGGCCATTGTCCGCAGCAAACTATGCAGACTTCAGGAGAACAGTGACCATGACACCACACAACCCTGCCACAGCAACCTCTGCAAGACTTGTCGGATCATCGATATGGATGCCATCATCTCACGCGAGAACAGCATCCACCAGGTACACGGTACATACCCTGGCAAGTCGGCCAACGTTGTCTGCCTGACACGCTGCAGGAAAGGATGTCCCGAGGCATGGTACATTGGGGAAACCATGCAGACGCGATGACAACAGATGAATGAACACCGCTCGACAATCACCAGGCAACAGTGATCTCTTCCTGTTGCGGAACGCTTCAGTGGTCACGGGCATTCAGCCTCTGATCTTCGGGTTAGCGTTCTCCAAAGCGACCTTCACGACACACGACAACGCAGAATCGCTGAGCAGAGACTGATAGCCAAGTTCCGCACACATGAGGACGGCATAATCCGGGATCTTCAGTTACTGTCACACTATCTGTAACCCTCACGATGCTCACGACTTGTCTGCGTTTGCAAAATCTCACTAACTGTCCCGGCTGGAGACAATACACATCTCTTTAACCTGTGCTTAACCCTCTCTCCACTCCCATTGTCTGTACCTTTAAGACTTGATTACCTGTGAAGACTCGCATTCCAAACATTATTTTGTAAATTGAGTTTGTGTCTTCATATGCACTGTTTGTGAACTGAAATCCCACTCACCTGATGAAGGAGCCGCGCTTCGAAAGCTAGTGTATTTTGCTCCCAAGTAAACCTGTTGGACTTTAACTTGGTGTTGTGAGACTCCTGACTGTGATTACCCCAGTTCAACGCCAGCATCTCCATATCATGAACACCTCTAGTCACAGCCTTCCATTCAGAAAAACTCCCCTCTACTGCTACCCTCTATCTTCTGTGCCCAAGCCAGTTCTGAATCCATCTTAGAATCATAGAGTCATACAGGTTTACAGCATGGAAACAGGCACTTCGGCCCAACTTGTCCATGCTGCCCTAATTTTTTTAATCCCCAAAACTGATCCCAATTGCCCGCATTTGGCCCCTATCCCTTTATACCCATCATACCCATGTAACCAACTGATGCTTTTTAAAAGATAAAATTGTAACCGCCTCTCCTACTATCTCTGGCAGCTTGTTCCAGACACTCTCCACATCTGTGTGACAAAATTGCCCCTCTGGACACTTTTGTATCTCTCTCCTCTCACCTTACACTTATGTCCTCTAGTTCTAGACTCCCCTACCTGTGGGAAAAAGATATTGACTATCTAGTTGATCTATGCCCCTCATTATTTTCGAGAATTCTATAAGGTCACGCCTCAGCCTCCTACGCTTCGGAGAAAAAAGTACCAGTCTATTCAGCCTCTCCTTATAACTCAATCCATCAAGTCCCGGTAGCATCCTATAAATCTTTTCTGCACTCTTTCCAGTTTAATAATATCCTTTCTACAATAGGGTGAACAGAATTGCACACAGTATTCCAAGTGTGGCCTTACCAATGTCTTGTGCAACTTTAACAAGACGTCCCAACTTCTGTATTCAATGTTCTGACCGATGAAACCAAGCATGCCGAATGCCTTCTTCACCACTCTGTCCACCTGTGACTCCACGTTCAAGGAGCTATGAACATGTAGCCCTAGATCGTTTTTTCCTGTAACTCTCCCCAACGCCCTACCATTAACTGAGTAAGTCCTGCCCTGGTTCAATCGACCAAAATGCAGTACCTCGCATTAGTCTAAATTAAACTCCATCTGTCATTCGTCAGCCCAATGGCCCAATTGATCAAGAACCCACTGCAACTGGAGATAACCTTCCTCACTGTCCACCATGCCACCGATCTTGGTGTCATCTGCAAACTTACTATCTATGCACCCTATATTCTCATCCCAATCATTAATATAAATGACAAATAACAGTGGGCCCAGCACTGATCCCTGAGACACACCGCTGGTCACAGGCCGCCAGTTTCAAAAACAACTCTCTTCAAAAAATCCTCTGGCTTCTGTCAAGAAGTGGAGATGCCGGTGTTGGACTGGGATAACACACACTAAGAGTTTTAATAAGACCAGGTTAAAGTCCAACAAGTTAATTTGGTAGCAACTGCCATTAGCCTTCGGAGCGTTGCCCCTTCGTCAGATGGAGTGGATATCTGCTCGCAAACAAGGCACACAGAGACAGAAAATCAAGTTACAGAATACGGATTAGAATGCGAATCCTTACAGCCAACCAGGTCTCAAAGATACAGACAATGCGAGTGGAGGGAGCATTTGGCACAGGTGAAAGAAATGTGTATTGTCTCCAGACAGGACAGCCAGTGAGATTCTGCAAGTCCAGGAGGCAATCTGTGGGAGTTACCGAAAGTGTGACATGTCTACACATGAGGACGGCCTCAACCGGGATATTGGATTCATGTCACAGAAAGAAAGAACAAAGAACAAAGAACAACACAGCACAGGAACAGGCCCTTCGGCCCTCCAAGCCCGCGCCGCTCCCCGGTCCAGGATTGAATCCTGAATCCAGGATCCCCGCCCAATTTACCAGCCTATCTGCAGACCAATATCCTATCCACCGAGCTGTCCCTTACAGCTACGATGCTTTGTTCATCACAACCTATTAACTCACCCCCACCCCTCCATTCCAGACCATGTGATCTCCAGGGAGAGGCGAAAACCCAGAGTGAAAAACCCCAGGGCCAATATGGGGAAAGAAAATCTGGGAAATTCCTCTCCGATCCCCTGAGGCGATCGAAACGAGTCCAGGAGATCACAATGGCCCTGATCGGAAAATGCTTCCCAACCCTAGTCATTTCCACTTCCACGAACACCATATGAATTCCCTGCCCCCGAGACAGGTTCCCAACTATCCGCAGTCTCGCTCTGTACTGACACCAGCAAGATGATCATAGAATGAAGCCTTGAAACGAGAAACAAGGACCAATTAGCCCGCGCCGCTCCCTGGTCCAAACTAAACCACTCTTTTGTATCCCTCCATTCCCACTCCGTTCATATAGCTGTCCAGATAAGTCTTAAACGTTCCCAGTGTGTCCGCCTCCACCACCTTGCCCGGCAACACATTCCAGGCCCCCACGACCCTCTGTGTGAAATATGTCCTTCTGATATCTGTGTTAAACCTACCCCCCTTCACCTTGAACCTATGACCCCTCGTGAACGTCACCACCGACCCGGGGAAAAGCTTCCCACCGTTCACCCTATCTATGCCTTTCATAATTTTATACACCTCTATTAAGTCTCCCCTCATCCTCATCCTCCGTCTTTCCAAGGAGAACAACCCCAGTTTCCCCAATCTCTCCTCATAACCAAGCACCTCCATACCAGGCAACATCCTGGTAAACCTCCTCTGTACTCTCTCCAAAGCCTCCACATCCTTCTGGTAGTGTGGCGACCAGAACTGGACGCAGTATTCCAAATGCGGCCGAACCAACGTTCTATACATCTGCAACATCAGACCCTTTATGGTTCTTCTATTTATCGTGTAGCTCCTCCCTGCATTATTCCTACCAAAATACATCACTTCGCATTCATCAGGATTGAACTCCATCTGCCATTTCCTTGCCCAAATTTCCAGCCTATCTATATCCTTCTGTAGCCTCTGACAATGTTCCTCACTATCCCTCCATTCCCACTCCGTTCATATAGCTGTCCAGATAAGTCTTAAACGTTCCCAGTTGTTCCTCACTATCTGCAAGTCCTGCCAGTTTTGTGTCGTCCGCAAACTTACTGATCACCCCAGTTACTCCTTCTTCCAGATCATTTATATAAATCACAAACAGCAGAGGTCCCAATACAGAGCCCTGCGGTACACCACTAGTCACAGGCCTCCAGCCGGAAAAAGACCCTTCCACTACCACCCTCTGTCTTCTATGACCAAGCCAGTTCTCCACCCATCTAGCCACCTCCCCCTTTATCCCATGGGATCCAACCTTTTTCACTAGCCTACCATGAGGGACTTTGTCAAACGCTTTACTAAAGTCCATATAGACAACATCCACGGCCCTTCCTTCGTCAACCATTTTGGTCACTTCTTCGAAAAACACCACCAGGTTAGTGAGGCATGTCCTCCCTCTGACAAAACCATGTTGACTATCGTTAATGAGTTTATTCCTTTCTAAATGCGCATACATCCTATCTCTAAGAATCTTCTCCAACAACGTCCCCACGACGGACGTCAAGCTCACCGGCCTATAATTACCCGTGTTATCCTTCCTACCCTTCTTAAATAAAGGGACCACATTGGCTATCCTCCAATCCTCTGGGACCTCACCTGTGTCCAGTGACGAGACAAAGATTTGCGTCAGAGGCCCAACGATTTCACCTCTCGTCTCCCTGAGCAGCCTTGGATAGATTCCATCAGGCCCTGGGGATTTGTCAGTCTTTATATTCTCTAACAAACCTAACACTTCCTCCTTTGTAATGGAGATTTTCTCCAACGGTTCAACACTCCCCTCAGAGACACTCCCAGTCAACACATCCCTCTCCTTTGTGAATACCGACGCAAAGTATTCATTTAGGATCTCCCCTACTTCTTTGGGCTCCAAGCATAAGTCCCCACTTTTGTCCCTGAGAGGTCCGATTTTTTCCCTAACAACCCTTTTGTTCCTAACGTATGAATAAAATGCCTTGGGATTCTCCTTAATCCTGTCTGCCAAGAACATTTCGTGACCCCTTTTTGCTCTTCTAATTCCCCGTTTGAGTACTTTCCTACTTTCATTGTACTCCTCCAGAGCTCCCTCCGTTTTTAGCTGATTGGACCTAACATACGCCTCTCTTTTCCTTTTGACCAGTCCCTCAATTTCCCTGGTTATCACACTTTCGGTAACCTCTGCAACCGGGATGGTCTACACCTGGACCAGAGGGGTACCAATATCCTGGGGGCGGGGGGGGGGGGGGGTGCGGCGGTGGGGGCGTTGGGGGTGGGCGGGATTTGCTAATATTCTTCGGAATGGTTTAAACTAATTCAGCAGGGGGATGGGAACCCGAATTGTAGTTCCAGTGTACAGGAGGTTGAGAGTAGTGAGGTCATGAATAAGGTTTCAAAGTCGCAGGAGTGTAACGGCAGACAGGAAGGTGGTTTGAAGTGTGTCTACTTCAATGCCAGGAGCATCCGGAACAAGGTGTGTCAACGTGCAGCATGGGTTGGTACCTGGGACTTCGATCTCGTGGCCATTTCGGAGACATGGATAGAGCAGGGACAGGAATGGTTGTTGCAGGTTCCGGGGTTTAGATGTTTCAGTAAGATCAGGGAAGGTGGTAAAAAAGGTCGAGGTGTGGCATTGTCAGTCAAGGGCAGTATTACGTTGGCAGAAAGGATGTTTGATGAGGACTCGTCTACTGAGGTAGTTTGGGCTGAGGTCAGAAACAGGAAAGGAGACGTCACCCTGCTGGGAGTTTTCTATAGGCCTCCGAAAAGTTGCAGAGATGTAGAGGAAAGGATTGCAAAGATGATTCTGGATAGGAGCGAAAGTAACAGGGTAGTTGTTATGGGGGACTTTAACTTTACAAATATTAACTGGAAACGCTATAGTTCGATTACTTTAGAGGGGTCAGTTTTTGTCCAGTGTGTGCAGGAGGGTTTCCTGACGCAGTATGTTGATATGCCAACAAGAGGCCACATTGGGTTTGGTGCTGGGAAATGAACGAGACCAGGTGTTAGATTTGGAGGTAGTTGAACACTTTGGTGATAGTGACCACAATTCGGCTATGTTTACTTTAGCGATGGGAAAGGATAGGTATATACCGCAGGGCAAGAGTTATAGCTGGGGAAATGGAAATTATGATGCGATTAGGCGAGATTTAAGATGCATAGAATGGGGAAGGAAACTGCAGGGGATGGGCACAATTGAAATGTGGAGCTTGTTCAAGGAACAGCAACTGCGTTTCCTTGATTAGTATGTACCTGCCAGGCAGGGAGGAAGTGGTCGAGCGAGGGAAGTGTGGTTTACGAAAGAAGTTGAACCTCTTGTGAAGAGGAAGAAGGAGACTTATGTGAAGATGGGACGTGCAGGCTCAGTTCGGGCGCTTGAGAGTTACAAGTTAGCCAGGAAGGACCTAAAGAGAGAGCTAAGAAGAGCCAGGAGGGGACATGAGAAGTCATTGGCAGGTCGGATCAATGAAAACCCTGAAGATTTCTATAGGTATGTCAGGAATAAAAGAATGACGAGGGTCAGATTCGGGCCAGTCGAGGACAGTAGTGGGAAGTTGTGCATGGAGTTCGAAGAGATAGGCGAGACGCTAAATGACTATTTTGCGTCAGTATTCATAAAGGAAAAAGACAATGTTGTCGAGGAGAATACTGAGACACAGGCTATTGGACTAGACGGGATTGAGGTCCAGTGGGAGGAGATGTTAGCAATTCTGGAAAGTGTGAAAATAGATATGTCCCCTGGGCCGGATGGGATTTATCGTAGGATTCTCTGGCAGGCTAGGGAGGAGATTGCAGAGCCTTTGGCTTTGAACTTTATGTCGTCATTGTCTACAGGAAGAGTGTCAGAAGACTGGAGGATAGCAAATACTGTCCCCTTGTTCAAGAAGGGGAGTAGAGACAACCCTGGTAATTATAGACCAGTGAGCCTTACTTCTGTTGTGGGCAAAGTTTTGGAAAGGATTATAAGAGATAGGAGTTACAATCGCCTAGAAATGAATAATTTGATTAGGGATAGTCAACACGGTTTTGTGAAGGGTAGGTCGTGACTCACAAACATTATTGGTTTTTCGAGAACGTGAGCAAAGAGGTGGATGAGGGTAAAGCAGTTGATGTGGTGTATATGGATTTCAGTGAAGCCTTTGATGAGGTTCCCCACGGTTAGCTATTGCAGAAAATACGGACGCATGGGATTGAGGGTTATCTAGCGGTTTGGAACAGAAATTGGCTAGCTGTAAGAAGACACAGTGCGGTGGTTGATGGGAAATGTTCATCCTGGAGTTGAGTTACGAGTGGTGTACTGCAAGGATCTGCTTTGGGGCTACTGCTGTTTGTCATTTTGAGAAATGACCTGGATGCGTAGAAGGATGGGTTAGTAAATTTGCGGTTGACACTAAAGTCGGTGGAGTTGTGGACAGTGCGGTAGGATGTTGCAGGATAGAGAGGGACATAGATAAGCTGCAGAGCTGGGCTGAGAGGTGGCAAATGGAGTTTATGCAGAAAAATGTGAGGTGATGAACTTTGGAAGGTGTAACAGGAATACAGAGTACTGGACTCATGGTAAGATACTTCTTAGTGTGGATGAGCAGAGAGATCTCGGTGTCCATGTGCACAGATCCCTGAACGTTGGCACCCAGTTTGATCGGGTTGTTAAGAAGACGGACGGTGTGTTAGCTTCTATTGGTAGAGGGATTGAGTTTCGGAGCCAGGAGGTCATGTTGCAGCTGTACAAAACTCTGGTGCGGCCGCACTTGGGGTATTGCGTACAGTTCTGGTCGCCGCATTATAGGAAGGATGTGGAAGCATTGGAAAGGGTGCAGAGGAGATTTACCAGGATGTTGCCTGGTATGGTTGGAAGGTGTTATGAGGAAAGGCTGAGGGACTTGAGGCTGTTTTCGTCAGAGAAAAGGTTAAAAGGTGACTTAATAGAGGCATACAAGATGATCAGAGGATTAGATAGGGTGGACAGTGAGAGCATTTTTCCTCGGATGGTGATGGCTAGCACGAGGGGCCATAGCTTTTAATTGAGGGGTGATAGATATAGGACAGATGTCACAGGTAGGTTCTTTACTCAGAGAGTAGTAAGGGCGTGGAACGCCCTGCCTGCAAAAGTAGTGGACTCGACAACATTAAGGGCATTTAAATAGTCATTGGCTAAACATATGGATGATATTGGAATACTGTAGGTTAGATGGGCTTTAGATTGGTTTGTCAGGTTGGCGCAACATCGAGGGCCGTAGGGGCTGTACTGCGCTGTAATGTTCTACGTCGATGCGCTTTAAGACTTCCAGCACCTCCTTCTCTGTGATTTGTACACTCCTCAAGACATCAATATTTATTTCGCCAAGTTCCCTAACATCCATACTTTTCTCAACAGTAAATAATGATGTGAAATATTAATTTAGGATCTCACCCATCTCTTGTTGATCCGCACATCGTTTACCTTGTTGATCCTTAAAGAGGCGCTACTCTCTCCCTTGTTACGCTTTTGCCATTTATGTATTTGTCGACGCTCTTTGGATTCTCCTTTGCCTTATCTGTGAAAGCAATTTCATGTCCCCTTTTTGCCTTCCTGATTTATCTCTTGACTCTACTCCTACACCCGCTATACTGTTCAAGAGGTTCACTTGACCCCAGCTGCCTATGCACGTCATGTGCCTCTTTCTTCTTCTTGACCAGGGCCTCAACATCCCGAGTCATTCAGGGTTGCCGCCTTCTGCCAGCCTTGTCCTTCACTCTAAGATGAATGTGTTTACCCTGAACCCTGGCTAACACACTTTTGAAAGCATGTCACTGACCAGACGTCCCTTTTCTTTCCCACAGACTCCCCCAATTAACTTTTGAAAGTTCCTGCCTGAAACCATCAAAATTGGCCTTGCCCCAATTTAGAATTTTAACTTTTGGGACAGACCTATCATTCTCCATAGCTGTCTTAAAACTAATAGAATTATGGCCACTGGTCCCAAGGTGATCACTCACTCACACTTCTGTCACCTAGGAACCATAGAACCATAGAAAATTACATCTCAGAAACAGGCCTTTTGGCCCTTCTTGTCTGTGCCGAACCATTTTTTGCCGAGTCCCACTGACCTGCACTTGGACCATATCCCTCCACACCCCTCTCATCCATGAACCCGTCCAAGTTGTTCTTCAATGTTAAAAGTGAGAAAATGTTAAATGAGAAAACTCTAATGGATTGGTCAAACATGACCTACCACGGACATTTACCACTTTATCCGGCAGCTCATTCCACACTCCCACCACTCTCTGCGTGAAGAATCCCCCCTAATATTCACTTTAAACTTTTCTCCTTTCACCCTTAACTCATGCCCCCTGGTCTTTTTCTCCCCTCGCCTCAGCGGAAAAAGCCTGCTTGCATTCACTCTATCGATACCCATCAAAATCTTATACACCTCTATCAAATCTCCCCTCAATCTTCTACGCTCCAGGGAATAAAGTCCCAACCTATTCAATCTCTCTCTGTAACTCAGCTTCTCAAGTCCCGACAACATCCTTGTGAACCTTCTCTGCACTCTTTCAACCTTATTTACATCCTTCCTGTAACTCGGTGACCAAAACTGTACGCAATACTCCAAATTTGGCCCCATCAATACCTTATATAACCTTACCATAACACTTCAACTTTTATACTCGATACTCCGATTTATAAAGGCCAATGTACCAAAGACACTCTTTACGACCCTATCCACCTGTGACGTCACTTTTAGGGAATTTGGACCTGTATTCCCAGATCCCTCTGTTCAACTGCACTCTTCAGAGTCCAACCCTTTACCTGTCCGTTCTATTTTGGTTTGTCCTTCCAAAGTGCAATATCTCACACTTGTCTGCGTTAAATTCCATTTGCCATTTTTCAGCCCAATTTTCTAGTTGGTCCAAATCCCTCTGCAAGCTTTGAAAACCTTCCTCACTGTTCACTACACCTCCAATCTTTGTATCATCAGCAAACTTGCTGATCCAATTTACCACATTATCATCCAGATCATTGATATAGATGACAAACAACAATGGACCCAACACCGATCCCTGCGGCTCACCACTAGTCACAGGCCTCCACTCAGAGAAGCAATACTCCAGAACCACTCTCTGGCTTCTTCCATTGAGCCAGTGTCGAATCCAATTTACTACCTCCCCATGTATACCTAGCGACTGAACCTTCCTAACTAACCTCCCATGAGGGACCTTGTCAAAGGCTTTGCTGAAATGCAGGTAGACAACATCCACCGCCTTCCCTTCATCCACTTTCCTGGTAACCTCCTCGAAAAACTCTAATGGATTGGTCAAACATGACGTACCACGCACAAAGCCATGTTGACTCTCCCTAATAAGGCCCTGTCTATCCAAATATTTGTAGATCCTATCCCTTAACACACCTTCCAATAACTTGCCCACCACCGACGTCAAACTTACCGGCCTATAATTTCCCGGATTTCTTTTGGAAACTTTTTTAAAGTTCGGAACAACATGAGCCACCCTCCAATCATCCGGCACCTCCCCCGTCAATACTGACATTTTAAATATGGCTGCCAGGGCCCCGGCAAGTTCAACACTAGCTTCCCTCAAGGTCCGTGGGAATACCCTGTCCGGTCCTGGCGATTTATCCACTCTGATTTGCCTCAAGACAGCGAGCACCTCCTCCCCTTTAATCTGTAAAGGTTCCATGACCTCTCTACCAGTTTGCCCTATTTCCGTAGACTCCATGTCCGTTTCCTCAGTAAATACGGATGCAAAAAAACCATTTAGTATCTCCCCCATCTCTTTTGGTTCCATACACAGTCTGCCACTCTGATCTTCAAGAGGACCAATTTTATCCCTCACTATTCTTTTGCTCCTAACATACCTATAGAAGCTCTTTGGATGTTCCTTCACTCTGTCTGCCAAAGCAACCTCATGTCTTCTTTTAGCCCTCCTGATTTCACTCTTAAGTAGCTTCTTGCACTTTTTATACTTCTCGAGCATCTGATCTGTTCCTTGCTGCCTGTACATTTCATACAACTCTCTCTTCCTCTTAACTAGTGTTACAATCTCGCACGAGAACCAAGGTTCCTTATTCCAATTTACTTTGCCTTTAATCATGACAGGAACATACAAACTCTGCACTCTCAAAATTTCTCCTTTGAAGGCCTCCCACTTTCCATTTACATCCTTACCAGAGAACAGCCTGTGCCAATCCACACTTCCCAGATCCCTTCTCATTTCATCAAATTTGGCCTTTTTCCAGTTCAGAACTTCAACCCGAGGACCAGATCTATCCTTATCCACGATCAGGTTGAAACTAGTGGCATTATGATCACTGGATCCAAAGTGTTCCTTCACACTCACATCCATCACCTGCCCTAACTCATTTCCCAATAGGAGATCCAATATCGCATCCTCTCCAGTTGGCACCTCTATATACTGATGTAGAAAATTCTCCTGAACAAATTTTACAAACTCTACCCCATCTAAACCTTTAACAGTATGTGAGTCCCAATCTATATGTGAAAAATTAAAATCCCCTACTATCACAACTTTGTGTTTGTTGCAGTTGTCAGCTTTTTCTCCCCTGATTTGCTCCTCCAATTCTCGCTGACTATTGGGTGGTCTATAATACAACCCCATTCATGTGGTCATACCTTTCTTGTTTCTCAGCTCCACCCATAGGGCCTCTGTAGACAAGCTCCCTAATCTATCCTGCCTGAGTACCGCTGTAACATTTTCCCTGACCAACAATGCCACCCTCCCACCTTTTAAGCCTCTGCCTCTATCCCGCCTGAAACATTGGAACCCTGGAACATTGAGCTGCCAGTCCTGCCCCTCCTGTAGCCAAGTTTCACTAATGGCTATAATGTCATATTTCCATGTGTCTATCCACGCCTTCAGCTCATCTGCCTGCCCCACAATACTCCTGGCATTGAAATAGACACACCTCAAAAGATTATTTACACCACACTCTACCCTTCCATTTGTGATTTTGCTTGAACTAACCTGTCTTTTTACCCCTGCTCCACTATCTGCTCTGGCACTCTGGTTCCCATCCCCCTGCAAATCCCCTGCCCTTCCTTATTTCCCAAGAGGAGATCAAGTTTTGCCCCCTCTCCATTCGGGCCATCCACATACTGAATGAGAAATTCCTCCTGAGTACACTCAACAAATTTCTCTCCATCCAACCCTCTAATACTATGGCTGTCCCAGTCAATGTTGGGAAAATTAATATCTCCGACTATTACCACCCTATTTTCCTTGGAGCTATCTGTAAGCTTCTTACATATTTGCTCCTCAATTTCCCGCTGACTATTTGGGGGCCTATCGTACAACCCTCTCAAAGTGATTTCCCCCTTCTTATTTCTTAGTTCTATCCATATAGACTCAGAGGCCGAACCCTCGGATATATCCCGTCCAGTACGGCTGTGAAGCTTTCCTTTATCAAAAGTGCAACTCCCCCTCCTCTCTTACCTCCTATTCTATCTTTCCAAAAGCATCTGTACCCTGGAACATTGAGCTGCCAGTCCTGTCCCTCCCTTAGCCATGTTTCAGTAATTGCTATAATATCCCAGTCCCACATACCCATCAATGCCCTGAGTTCATCTGCCTTACCCATCAGGCCTCTTGCATTGAAATAAATGCAGTTTAATCTGGACTTCCCTTGCTCTCTGTCTTGCTTCTGTCTGTTCTGTCTGGTACTAGGATCACTGACAATGTCTTTACTAATTACTGTGCTCTCTTTAACTTCCATGCTGTCCTCAAATTTCTCTTCTGTCTCCCTACTGCTTTGGATCCCACCCTCCCTGCCAAACTAGTTTAAACCCTCCCGTGTGGCTCCAGAAAATCTCCCCGCCAGGATTTTAATCCCCCTCCGGGTCACATGTAACCCATCCCTCTTGAAAAGATCAGCCCTTCCCCAGAAAAGATCCCAATGGTCTTGCCAGCTCCCATCTGATCCCGGGTTACTTCAACTTTCACACCATCAGGCACCTTGTCAACGCCTTTACTGAAGTCTAAGTATATAACATCCACTGCCTTTCGCTTGTCTCGCATCTTTGCCACATTTTCGAAAAACCCGATCAAGTTAATGCTGCACGACCTCCCCTTCACAAAACCATGCTGTCTATCACTAATACGTCCTTTTCTTTCCCAAATGCGAGTTACTTCTGCCCCTATCAATGATTTCCAATGTTTTCCATACAACTGACGTAAGGCTCACCAGCCTACAATTTCCTGGATTATCCCTGCTGTCCTTCCCAACCAATGGAACAAAATTGGCTATCTTCCTGTCCACTGGATCTTCACCTGTAACCAATGAGAATATAGAGAATTATTTCAAGGCCCCTCCTCCTCCATGCCTCTGCAATGGCCTTTACTCCACTGTAATACCATTACATCTGATTGCAGCTTCTCCCTCTCAAACTGCAGGGTAAATTCTATGATACAATGGACACTGTCTCCTTAGGGTTTCTTCATCCTCAGCTCCCAGCTCAGGTCTGCCTCATTTCACATCACCAAATGCAGAATTTCCTGTTTCCTTGCGAGTTCCACCACAAACTGTTCCAAAAACCCATCTTGCAGACATTCCACAAATTCATTTTTTTGGGATCCACTACTGACCTGATTATCCCAGTCCACCTGCATATTGAAGTTCCCCATGATCACTGTAAACTCGCCTTTCTTAGATGCATTTTTTATCTCCTGGTGTATTTGGTCCCCCACATCCTGGCTACTGCTCGGAGGCCTGTACATTACTCCCAATCAGGGTCTTTTTACTTTTAAAACTCTCCAACTCTAGCCACACCGATTCTGTGGCCAGACTTTTACTGTCCTGCCTGCCGTGGCAATCGGAGCAGGCGATGGGCAGTCTGCTGACCTCCGGCAGGATTTTACGGCTTTGGAGCAAGCAAGGCCGTAACGTCCTGCCCTTTATCGCCTCACCCTATATCCTTCCTTGCTATCAACCTAATTTATTTTCTCACAAACAAAGCAACACAGCCCCCTCTACCCACCTGCCTGTCTTTTCAATAGGATGTGTATCTCTGGAAATTTAATTATCAGACATGGCCCTTTTGTAGCCACGTCTCTGTGACACCCACAACAGTATGCCCGCAAATTTCAATCTGCACTACAAGCTCATTGACATTACTTTGTAAACTGCGTGCATTCAAATACAACACCCTCAGTCTGACTTTAGCCACCTCCTTCTCATTGTCCTCCCATTATCTGCTATGCAGTCTATGGGTCCTTACAATATCCTGGCGTTATACTGAACACATACCTGTTTGGGGGCCGGGGGGGGGGGGGGGGGGGCGGGGGGGGCGGTGGGGGGGGGGGCTGGTTTGGTTGTCTCTGGTGAAATGCCAACAAACAGAAGCATCTGGGAAATTCGATAGTCTGAAATCATCAGGTGGACAACGTCATGGAGGGATGAGATGATATGAGTGTGAAAATGAGGGCTTTACCAGATCAGCTGGTGACAGAAGTCACTGAGTACAAGGATGATATTAAATGGAACTTGGTGAAAGTTGGGATATGGACAGCGGATTTTGAGATATGCTTTTACTCTGCAGTTTTGTATCTCGGAGGCTGGTCAGCAGAAAACTGGAATAGTTGAGTCAGAAATTTTGACAGCTGGAGTGAGGCAAAGGATGATTCTGGTGGTGACAGTAGACAGGATTCATAATGTGGTGGATAGCACAGGAACAGGCCCTTGGGGCCTCCAAGCCCATGACAATCATGATTTACCTGGTTTACCAGGCTGATTCCGGGGATGGCGGGACTGATGCATGAGGAGAGATTGATTTGGTTAGGATTATGTTCGCTGAAGTTCAGAGATTTCATAGAGACTTATTAAATTATAACAGGACTGGACAGGGTAGTTGCAAGGAGGATATTCCCGATGGTGGGAGAATCCAGAACCAGGTGTCATAGTATGTGGATTCAGGTTAGACCATTTAGGACAAAGATGAAGAGACAATTCTTCACCCAAAGAGTGGTGAGCCTGTGGAATTCATTGCTGCAGGAAGTAGTTGATGCCAAAAAATTGAAAGTATTCAACAGGTAGCTGGATATAGCAATTGGGGCGAATGGAATCAAAGGTTATGGAGAGAAAGCAGGATTAGGCTATTAAGTTGGACGATCAATCTTGATCGTAATGAATGGCAGAGCAGGCTCGAAGCGCTGATTGGGCTCCTCCAGCTCTTATCTTCTTTATTTCTATGTTTCTATAATGCCATAATTAAACGAAAAAAAGATACTGCCCTTACTCTGGCCCTATCGCTCTATTCCATCACATCCCCTGGCAGTACGGTCCAGGCACCCAACACACTCTGCATGGAAAACCTCGCCCGCACATATCCCTTAAAAGTTCTCCCTCTCACCTTGAACCTGTGCCACCTCGTAATTGACACTTCCACCCTGGGAAAAAAAGCCTCTGACTATGAACCCTGTCTTTTCCTCGGATAAATAATTTGTAGACATCTATTAAGTCTGCCCTCAGCCAGTGTCTTTCCAGTGAAAACAATTCGAGTTTATCCAGCCTCTCCTCTTAACCAACACCCTCGAGACCACGCAACATATTGGTAAATTCATTCGTTGGACATGGGCGTTGCTGCGTGGCCAGCATTTTAAATTGCCCATTCACAGTTGCCCCTGATAAGGTGGTTGTGAGCCAGCTTCTTGATTCGCTGCAGTCCATGTGCTGTGCGTTGATCCACAATGCCGTTAGGAAGGGATTTTCAGCATTTTAACACAGCAACTGCGCAGGAACCAATGATATATTTCCAAACCGTTGAGTGGCTTGGAGGGGAGGTGGCAAGTTGTGGTGTCCCCATGTACCTGCTGTCCTTGTCCTTCTCGGTGGAATTGGTCTTGGGTTTGGAAGGTGCTGTCTGAGGATCTTGGGTGAATTGCCGCAGTGCATCTGGTGATAGTACACATTGCTGCTACTGAGCATCTGTGATGCAGGGAGTGAATGTTTTTGAATGTGGTGCCAATGAAGCGGGACCGCTATGTCCTGGAGGGTGCCAAGCTTCTAGAATTTTGTTGGAGCTGCACCCATCCAGGCAAGTAGGGAGTATTCCATCGCACTCCTGACTTGTGCCTTGCAGATGGTGGACAGGCTTTGTGGAGTCAGGAGGTGACATACTCACCGCAGTATCCCTCGCCCCTGACCTGTTCTTTTTGCCACTGTGTTTATGTGGTAAATGGTAGCATCCTGGTAAAACGTCTTAACACAGCCTCCAAAGCTTACTCTTCCTTCAGGTAGTGTGATGAAAAGCATTGCAAACAATACCCGAAATGTGGCCGAACCAATGTTTTAAATGGCTGCATGTGATATGGGGTGAGTAATCAGCTCAAGGTCAAAGGGTTAATGGAGGGTGTAATCAGCGTGGACCAGTTTCAGATACAGGAATGGAATAAATAGATAGGGAACAGACTAAGTGTGAAACTGAAATCAATGGACTCCATGTTCCCAAAACTGAAATAAGATGGAGAGTAATACAAGGAAACATAGATGACAAATAGAATAAGTGGACACAGAGACTTACCAGGGACACCAATAATAGCCAGGATTGGATAGTAAACCCCTTGAATAACCCAGAGCACTAAACGGATGCGATTTGGTAATGGTAACCAACTAAACCAATCTCGAGAAAGACTGAATAGACCTTCAGCAAACTGCCTGTCCAGTGTTTGAACATTCCAATCCATTGTTCCCAGATTCTGATCCACTGTTGGAACATTCCGGTTCACTGTACTCAGATTCTGATCCACTGTTGGAAGATTCCAATCCATTTCTCCCAGATTCTGATCTCTCCTCTCCCTCCCTCTCTCTCCACAGCCGCTGACCTCTGTTAGTGTCGGAGTTTCGCTCCCGTTGACTCAATGGGACAACACATTGAACCTTATTCCCTTATTCATAGAAGCGGGAAATCGCTCCAGGCACACCAATCGGATCCATGGAGACTCACATCAATTACAGTCACTAAACAAACAGCTTCAATTAACCCTGTTCAATCCAATACTTTCCATATCACAATGGAATAGAACATGTACCCAGCCTGGATAATGGTGGACGGTCACTGAGAGCAGGACAAGTGGAAATAGTGGAGACACTGGCCATAAACTCTCCATCTTCCCAATTCTTCCAAAATTAATTTTATGGGATGTGGGCCTCGCTGGCGAGTCCCAGCATTTATTGAATACTCCCTAGCTGCCCTTAAGAAGGTGGTGTTGAGCTCCCTTTTTGAACCACTACAGCCTATCCCATGCAGGTGTAACCAAAGCGCTGTTCGGGAGGGCATTCCAGGATTTGGACCCAGTGACAGGAGCAGCTGATATATTTCCGTGTCAGGATGGTGTGTGATTTGTAGTAGTGTGGCCGCTTTTCGGGAGAACTTCCTATGCACCATGCGGTTAGGCCTGACCCTATGGAGAGTTGAGGTGGGTCGATGAGCCACTCGAGTGTGAGGGCGCAGATTCCGAGCCCGGGGGTGGGGGGGGGGGGAATTGGCAGCTGAACCCGGGAAAGTGCAGTGTGCAGTTGCAGAGTTATGCTCTCTGAACATGTTATAAATACAGTTTAGGAGGAAAGCAGAGCACCCGGAGTAAACCCACACGGACACGGGGAGAATGAGTAAACTCCACACAGACAGTGAACTGAGGATGGAATTGAACGCAGGTCTCTGGTGCCGTGAGGCAGCATGGCTAACCACCTTGCCACCGTACTGCCCCAAATGTGTAGGTTAGGTGGGTTGGCCATGCTAATTTGCACCTAAGTGTCCAAGTATGTGCAGGTTAGCGAGATTGGCCATGCTAAATTGCCCCTGAGTGTCGGGAATTAACAGGGTGAATATGTGGGGTTACAGGAATGGGGCCTGGGTGGGATTGTTCCAGTGCAGGCACGATGGGCCGAGTGGCCTCCTTCTGCACTGTCGTGTTTCTATGATTCTCAAGAACACAATATGAATGAGAAATGGAATTGTGTTTGTAAAGGCTTCACACAAGTAATTCACAAAGCCAGGATTATATGCAGCAGTTGTATTAAAAGCTGTGAATTTTAAATTGTATCTCTGAAACCCTGTCAACACAATTTATTCTCCACACAGAACAAGGTGATTATTCTCATGGTAATTTATTTATTCATATTGTTCATTCTATTTCCTTCACTAAAAAGAACAATCTGATAGATCAAAGTAAATGTGCACTCTGGATAATTAAATAAAAATCCGTTTGATTTGTGGCGTTGGTTTTCATGGCCATAACGTCTCGGTGTTGTAAACAGTGGCGCATTGCCACTTGGTAAAGTATCTGACAGCACTTACTTTCTTGATTGGGTCGACTTTCCTGACTCAGGCTGGGTGATTTGATTTGATTTGATTTGATTTATCATTGTCACATGTGTTAGTATACAGTGAAAAGTATTGCAACTTGTGCGGCTATAGAGACAAAGCAGAGAACATAGAACATGGAGCATAGAACATTACAGTGCAGAACAGGCCCTTCGGCCATCGATGTTGCGCCGACCAGTGAAACTAATCTAAAGCCCCTCTAATCTACACTATGCCAATATCACCCATATGCTTATCCAATAACCATTTGAATGAAGGAAAGGGGAAGGTGCAAAATATCGGGTTACAGTCATAGCTCGGGTGCAGAGAAAGATCAGCTTAATGCTAGGTAGGTCCATTCTAAAGTCTGATGGCAGCAGGGAAGAAGCTGTTCTTGAGTTGGTTGGTACGTGTCCTTAGGCTTTTGTATGTTTTTCCCAAAGTAAGAAGGTGGAAGAGAGTATGTCCAGGGTATGTGGGGCTCTTGATCATGCTGACTGCTTTTATGAGGCAGCAGGATGTGTAGACAGTGTTGATGGGTGGGAGGCTTGGTTGCCTGATGGACTCGGCTATTTTCGTGACCCTTTGTAGTTTCTTGCAGTCTTGGACAGAGCAGGAGCCATGCCAATCCGGAAAGGATGCTTTCTATGGTGCATCTGTAAAAGTTGGTGAGATTCGTAGCTGACATGGCAAATTTCCTTCGTCTCCCGAGAAAGTAGAGGTGTTGGTGCGCTTTCTTAACTGTCGTGTCAGCATGAAGGGAACAGGACAGGTTCTTGGTGATCTGGACACTGAGAAACCTGAAGCGCAGAAAACTCAGAACTCAAAAAGCAAAGCTTTTCCCCAGTTCTAGGGGTGAAGATGGACATGAATCCTTATTTACAGAACTTGCTGCTGGGCAGCAGGTGAGTTTAAATGCCCCATTGACTGGGAAAAGGTAAGTTCCTAAGGTAAGTTTGTGGGATGGGGTGGACGGGTGGTGTTTCAGACAGATTGGGGAGTCGAATGACATGGGGGTTGGGGGTTGAGAGTCGAGGATGTTTGGGCCAAGTCAAAGGGGCTGCAGAGGAGATTCACCAGGATGCTGTTGCCTGGGATGCTACATTTAAGTTGTGAGTCAGAGGACACAACCTCAGAGTGAAGGGACGCTCCTTTAAAACTGAGATGAGGAGGAATTTCTTCAGCCAGAGGCTGGTGAATCTGTAGAACTCGTTGCCACAGACGGCTGTGGAGGCCAGGTCATTGAGAGTCTTTAACATAGAACAGTACAGCACAGAACAGGCCCCACGGCCCACGATGTTGTGCCGAGCTTTATCTGAAACCAAGATCAAGCTATCCCACTCCCTATCATCCTGGTGTGCTCCATATGCCTATCCAGTAACCGCTTAAATGTTCCTAAAGAGACTGACGCCACTAGCACTGCAGGCAGTCCATTCCACACCCCAACCACTCTCTGGGTTAGGAACCTATCTCGGACATCCTTCCTATATCTCCCACTATGAACCCAATAGTTATGCCCATTGTATTAGCTCCATCCGCCCGAGGAAATAGTCTTTGAACTTTCACCCGATCTATCCCCTTCATCATTTTATAAACCTCTATTAAGTCTCCCCTCAACCTCCTCCGCTCCAGAGGGAACAGCTCTAGCTCACTCAACGTTTCCTCATAAGACCTACCCTCCAAACCAGGCAGCATCCTGGTAAATCTCCGTTGCGCTCTTTCCAGCGCTTCCACATCCTTCTTATAGTGAGGTGACCAGATCTGCACACAATATTCCAAATGTGGTCTCACCAAGGTCCTGTACAGCTGCAGCATTACCCCATGGCTCTTAATCTCCAACCCCCTGTTAATAAAAGTTAACACACTATAGCCTTCTTCACAGCTCTATCCACTTGAGTGGCAACCTTCAGAGATCTGTGGATATGGAACCCAAGATCTCGCTGTTCCTCCGCAGTATTCAGAACCCTACCTTTGACCCTGTAATCCACATTTAAATTTGTCCTACCAAAATGAATCACCTCACATTTATCAGGGTTAAACTCCATCTGCCATTTTTCAGCCCAGCTTTGCATCCTATCTATGTATCTTTGCAGTCTACAACAGCCCTCCACGTTATCCACTACTCCACCAATCTTCTTGTCATCAACAAATTTACTGATCTACCCTTCAGCCCCCTCCTCCAAGTCGTTAATAAAAATCACAAAGAGCAGAGGACCAAGCAGTGATCCCTGTGGCACTGCGCTAGCAACCTGCCGCCAGTCCGAAAATTTTCCATCCACCATCACCCTCTGTCTTTGATCAGATAGCCACTTATCTATCCAATCGGCCAACTTTCCCTCTATCCCACACCTCCTTACTTCAATCATAAGCCGACCATGGGGGACCTTATCAAACGTCTTACTAAACTCCATGTATATGACATGAACTGCCCGACCTTCATCAACACACTTAGTTACCTCCTCAAAAAATTCAATCAAATTTGTGAGGCACGACTTGCCCTTCACGAATCCGTGCTGACTATCCCGGATTAATCCGCATCTTTCTAAATGGTCCTAAATCCCATCCCTAAGGACCTTTTCCATCAACTTACCAACCACCGAAGTAAAACTAACCGGCCTATAATTACCAGGGTCATTTCTATCCCTTTCGTAAACAGAGGAACAACATTCGCCACTCTCCAATCCTCTTGCACCATCCCCGTGGACAGTGAGGACCAAAGATCAAAGCCAAAGGCTCTACAATCTCATCCCTTGCCTCCCAAATAATCCTAGAATATATTTCATCAGGCCCAGGGGACTTATCGACCATCAGTTTATTCAAAACTGCGCGTACATCCTCCCTCCGAGCATCTACTCCCTCCAGCCTCTTAGCCTGTAACAACTTCTCTCCCTTCAATAAAATGGCCCCTGTCGTTGGTGAACACTGATGAAAAGTATTCATTCATCACCTCGCCTATCTCTACTGACTCCATACACAAGTTCCCACTACTGTCCTTGACCGGGCCGAACCTCACCCTGGTCATTCTTTTATTCCTCACAGAAGAGTAAAAGGCCTTTAAGACAGAGATAGATAGGTTCTTGATCAATAAGTGGATCAAGGGTTCTGGGGCGAAGATAGGAGAATGGGGATGAGAATCACATCAGCCATGATTGAATGGTGGAGCAGACTCGATGGGCCGAATGGCCTAATTCTGCTCCTATATCATGTGGTCTTATGACGAGAGGCTGGATAGGCTTGGGCAGTTTTCGCTGGAGCAGACAAGACTGATCGAGGTGTCCACGATTATGAGGGACATGGACAGAGTGGATAAGGAGCCTCTGTTCCCCTGAGTTGAAGGGTCAATTACGAGGGGACATAGGTTCAAGGCGAGGGGCAGGAGTTTGAGGGGTGAATGTGAGGAAATACCTTTTTAACCAGAGGATGGTGACGGTTTGGAATGCATTGCCTGGGAGGGGGGTGGAGGAGGGTTGCCTCATCCTTTAAAAAGTACCTGGATGAGCACTTGGCACGTCACAGTATTTAGGGCTATGGGCCAAGTGCTGGCAGATGGAATTAGGTGGGAGTTCAGGTGTTTCTCATGTGTCAATGCGGACTCGATGGGCCGAAGGGCCCCTTCTGCACCGTTTGATTCTTTGATTCTATGAGTGTGGCTGAGGTCATGGAGTGGCCGGGAAGTGATGGGTTCGGGCTGGTCGGGTTGGTGGGGATCAGGTCGTGGGAGAGGCGGAAGTGAGTAGAATGTTAGAATGGAACCATTGGCAGATGAACCGTTTGGCTGAGTAGGCTTTAGCCTCGGGGCCCGGAAGGGAGGGGGGCCCGCGAGCAAAAGAAAATTGGTTTAACCCTTTCAAGGCTGAATAAATGTTCATACCTATACCCCGTGGGTGAATTAATATAACAAATACCTATAAATAGAGGAGCTTCACCTCCGGACTTGTACTACATGCAAATAAATACAACCTAAATGCAACATTGAGCTTATTGTCATGCTGTAACATGTGGCCGGATGGGATTTGTCGTTGGATTCTCTGGGAGGCTCGGGAGGAGATTGCAGAGCCTTTGGCTTTGATCTTTATGTCGTCATTATCTACAGAAATAGTGCCAGAAGACTGGAGGATAGCAAATACTGTCCCCTTGTTCATGAAGGGGAGTAGAGACAACCCTGGTAATTATAGACCAGTGAGCCTGACTTCTGTTGTGGGCAAAGTTTTGGAAAGGATTATAAGAGATAGGATTTATAATCATGTAAAAATAAATAATTTGATTAGAGGTAGTCAACATGGTTTTGTGAAGGGCAGGTCGTGCCTCACAAACATTATTGAGTTCTTTGAGAAGGTGGCCAAAGAGGTGGATGAGGGAAAAGCAGTTGATGTGGTGTATGTGGATTTCAGTAAAGTGTTTGATAAGCTTCCCCACGGTAAGCTATTGCAGAAAATACGGACTCATGGGATTGAGGATGATTTAGCGGTTTGGATCAGGAATTGTCTAGCTGTAAGAAGACAGACGGTGGTGGTTAATGGGAAATGTTCATCCTGGAGTTCACTTACTAGTGGTGTACCGCAAGGATCTGTTTTGGGGCCACTGCTGTTTGTCATTTTGAGAAATGACCTGGATGAGGGCGTAGAGGATGGGTTAGTAAATTTGCGGATGACACTAAAGTCGGTGGAGTTGTTGACAGTGCAGAATGTTGTTGCAGTTTACAGACGCACATAGATAAGCTGCAGAGCTGGGCTTAGAGGTGGCAAATGGAATTTAATGCGGAAAAGTGTGAGGTGATTTACTTTGGAAGGAGCAACAGGATTACAGAGTACTGGGCTAATGGTAAGATACTTGGTAGAATGGATGAGCAGAGAGATCTCGGGGTCTATTTGCATAGATCCCTGAAAGTTCGCAATCAGGTTGATAGGGTTGTTAAAAAGGTGTACGGAGTGTTAGCTTTTCTTGGTCGACGGATTGAGTTTTGGAGCCAGGAGGTCATGTTGCAGCTGTACAAAACTCTGGTGCAGCCGCACTTGGAGTATTGCGTACAGTTCTGGTCGCTGCATTATAGGAAGGATGTGGAAGCATTGGAAAGAGTGCAGAGGAGATTTATTGGGCTGTTGCCTGTATGGTGGGAAGGTCTTGTGAGGAAATGCTGAGGGACTTAAAGTTGTTTTTGTCAGAGTGAAGAAGGTTAAGAGGTGAGTTAATTGAGGCATACAAGATGATCAGAGGATTAGATAGGGTGGATAGTGAGAACCTTTTTCCTTGGATGATGATAGCTAGCACGAGGGGACCTAGCTTTAAATTGATGGGTGGTAGACATAGGACAGATATCAGAGGAAGGTTCCTCACACAGAGAGTAGTAATGGCATGGAATGCCCTGCCTGCAGCAGTAGTGGACTCGCCAACATTGAGGGCATTTAAGTGGTCATTGGATAAACATATGGATGATATTGGAATAGTGTCGGTTAGATGGGCTTTAGATTGGTTTCACTGGTCGGCGCAACATCGAGGGCCGAAGGGCCTGTACAGCGCTGTAGTGTTCTATGTTCTATGTATACATAGCTATTTTAGTGCGTACTTAGTTACACATAGTACTGTTGTAGCTACAAAACCTCTGACACTATGTGTAGATCAAAATGCAGGTTTATTTTCACAATTGTGGAAGAAGTGAGGTTCCTAACAGTGGACCCCAGCCTTCTCATCGAACACAAGTAAGAACAGAGTTTATATATGTCCCTGTTCCCGCCCTCATTACATTGTAATTCTCTAAGATGTCTGTCATTGTTCATGGTGAGATTCTTGTTGCATCAGCAGTATCTTCCTCTGCATAGTTTGTTCAATCTCCGAGGCCACGATTGTTCGTCATTTATAGCCTTGAAACAACATCACAGGTTTCGCACAAACAAGATAACTGATATACATACAGGAGACAACGGTTTTCCGTTATCTGGTCCGAATGTAAGAAACAATCAATTCTAACCAGAACAATGAATTCTACAGCACTTCTCATACAAGCTCTAAATATCACAGAGGTCACTTTGACATTTTGAGTTTTGAAGTTTATTAACCCATTCCCGACTTCACTCCCCCCTTTTGGTCGGATGCCAGGTCCAAACATGGCATCTATGACCAACTCAGAACCACAGTTATCGGGGAATGGGCCTAGCTCCTTAGTCGGGAGGTCTGCCCCCTCCGCCTGTACACTTGCGCCCGGCATAATCCACGCTGTTACTGTTTTGCAACAGTCATTCAATAATGCCATACAAACACAGCAAGTAATTACAATTACAATTAATGCAATCAATCCATGCATCAGTTATGAACACCGCGACCTGAACCATTGCCCCAGCCAGCCCGGAGTGTGATAATCATGATATTGGTTCCCTTCTTCCTGTATTGCTTTTGCTACTTGTTTAATATGATCTGCTAAGCGAGTTATATTCTGCGAAGCATCGGGAATAGACGTACAGCATTTTGAGCCAACTATGGCACATGTGCCACCTTGGGAGGCTAGCACATAATCGAGTGCCAATCAGTTCTGTAACGCCATAGTTCGAATAGCTACGACCCCTGCTGACATTTCAGAGATGGCCGTGCTCACCTCTTCGAACCCATTTTTAGTCACATTTGCAATTTTCTCTAGGGTTGAGGCCATCCGTATAAGTTCCTGTGCTGCCTTTGCCGTCCCAGAAAATGGGTAGGCTATCATGAAGAATCGTTCTGTCTCACTAATGGCTCGCTTAGCCCTAAGCAGGTATATCTCGGGGTGGTCCCGTAAGTCAGTGTAATGGTGAATATAAGGCACCACATATGCCAAATAACACGATCCTGTCCAATTCCAGGGAAGCCACGGATAGGCATTGTTTCCACAGACAAAATAGGTACCATTATATGCAGTCATCGTGCTTACATAAGCGGAGAAGAGGCTAACCGGGACGGTGGCTATGGGGCACTGGATTGTGACCTGTATCATGGCCTCAGCGTCATCAGTGATATCAATCTGCTGTATACAGTAGCTACGGCCAACAGGTATGGTTCCATTTCTTATCAGGCAGATAGAATTCCTCTGTTTATTTTTCACAACAAAGTAGGGTGGGGATCCTGATCTGTCGTAGCTGGGCTGGTAATTCTTCTTAAAGGTCGATAAAGTGCATCCTCCGCCCCCTAGCCTTGAAACAACATCACTGTTGCTGATACCCTGCATAGTGGTACCCGATGGGGTTTTTAATGTCAGTTTCCTTGTCCCTTTCTGGGTTCCATTCTGATTTAAAACCCATTAATTACTTCTGGAGCTGATAAAGGGATAGGAAATAAGGGAATTCCTCCCTTTCCTCCGTGCATGGGAATGTGTGAACAGACCCAGCACTTGCTCAGATTCGATTGTGATGCATACAGATAAGACATATACACAAAGGTGTTCATACAATAGACAGAGTCATCGTTACAGAGATGATCAGTGTGCTTCATCCCTAAATTCTCATAATTCAATTTATATTCTCCTGCTATGGCTAACAGGGCCAGGGTCGTGCGTATCAGCATGAGAAGCATCTTATCACTTACTAATATCCCGCGCGACCATTATACAATGGTCCAAAGGCTATATCGCCCACGCGCAACACCAAGAATCCGCGAACCCGTTCAGCTTGTTTGGAGGTCACTCGTTGTTTGTTTATATCTGCAATTGGAGTATATCACATATTTTTCCAATTAATTCCAGCATATTCAACTGAGTCTATACAGGTACAGGTATCTCCACTAATTATAACTTCATACGGCTCATTCCATTTTTGTACAAGCCCGGATTTGTTAGGTAATATTTTCAATGGGACATCCCACTGTTGGGACTGTCAGGGAGCATTTCAAGCTCTCTCTGCATCTCTTATTTCTTGATTGTCTTTTATCGATTTATGCATCGCTTTTAGTTGGGTGCTTAGTTCCAAAACATATCTCTTGATTTTATCTTTTAGTGGACCTACATCGGTCCCACCTGTTATGATGCTTTTTGCTAATTGCATCGTCCGTCCTGTCATTAGCTCATAAGGGGTTAATCCGGTTGTTTGGTTTGTAGCAACCCTTAATCTCATTTAGTATGTTGGGCAATACCTTCATCCACGTTTTTATTTTCCCCGATGTCTGTATGGCTTTCTCCAGTGCAAAGTATTTTTGCCCAATGTAATTAATTGTGCTATGCTTTAAGTTAATTTAAGTTAATTTGGCCTCATCAGCTTGGAATCCTGAGTCCAATTTACAAACTTAGCTGCATTCTCCGATGTACAATGTAAGGTAAACAAACTTTCTCATGGCCAAGTTGTTGATGTAGCTGGAGACTGCTTGTATGCAATAATAATATCTAATTTAGTTATGCTTCAGAAACAGATGTTTTGTTTTGTTCAATCTCAGCGCTGGTTTTTGGCTGCTCTCTCTTCCCTTCTTTCTCTAAAATAACCGTTATTTCGAAAACAATGCTTAAAGAAATGCATATTTACTTCAGATCAGTCGAGTTTATTCTGAAGAAATAAACAGACCCTTCAGTTGGCTTGGTGCGAATCACACAACACTTTGCACTGGCTGCAGCTGGACATTCTATCAAAAGACATCGGTTTTCTCATTTAAATCACATACCATACAACTCCGATCTTTGTATGATGTATTCTTACATTATATCTAATCTGATCATTTGTTTGTCCACATTTGAAAGTACACTGTTTAAGCAGAAATAATTCTTCTATAGACAGATTGTCTCACAAGGTAAACACCAGTGTTTCGTGGTCTCGGATGCCAATTGTATGCTGCCATACACAGCTCTTTAAAAACACAGATAACTGAATAAGCCGTTTGTTGTGTGCAGTTGAATGGTGCAAGATTTTTGAGTCTGGCTGCAAATCCAGTCTCCAACTCTTTTTTTCTCTCTCTCTCTCTTAAGTAATCCGGTTTCACTTCCTGTCATGTTAATGTTAATTGTGCAAGCTATTACAAATTATGGCAAAGAATGGTTACATGTTTGGAATAACTAGCCTTTTTTTCCACAGACTTATGTTTTTATCAATGCACAATATATATTATAAAATTGGTTAACGCTTTTCAGGATTTGCCTTTCTCGGGTATCTCAAAACCCTCTTAATTTAATTTTTAAATTAACCTGTTTCCCTTTTTAAACTGAGCTCCAGATCAGAATTCCTTCATTTTCATAGTTACTTGATTAGAAATGTTTTGGTTTGCTTCCTAGCTGGCTAGGTTTTAAGCTTTGCAGTGTTCTTAGATTTGGAAAACCTTGAACAATAGATGGCAGAATTCCAACGGCAGTTTATAATTTTAACTAGTTACACTATCAGAACTATCATCAATGTTAGATGATTTAAATGATGTAATTTGTTGCATGTTATCGGAACATCACACAAGTCTTGAATTTCATATCGGTAACTAACTGGCAACACAAGTTCCAATATTTCATGGTGTTCAATGGTTGGCATCAAATGCAAACTAAAAATACTCAAGGATAACATCTTTATTTGTATTAACAACGGAGGATTTAATCTCCTGCTGTAAATTGGGGTACTCAGAACTACGATTCACTGATTTGATAGACTTTAAACTGACTCAGAGACAGTATATTCACCTTATTCATTTGTTCCTGTTTTTCTATTTTTCACAAAATTACTTATTATTTTTTTAACTTCTCAACTACACTCTTATAATTTCAACTTCAAGACAAGAAAAGAGCACATGGTCCTTCCAAGGTTTAACTCCTTTCTCAACATTAAAACGAACAACAACAAAACATTCACGCAATCACGTTGTTAAACACACAGATACACACAGATACACATGGAAGCTTCCAACATTTATTCAGACTTAACATCTTAAACTGAGATGGAAGTAAAACATTTAAGAAGACAGACTGTTGATTAACAGTCGCTTTTATTCTGCTGCCTCCCAAACCGTAATTCAACTCAAATTCAAGAAATCTTAACACTTTAATCTTTAAGCGTTTGTAACAAATACTTCCCCAGCATTTTCTTATCTCATTTATTCCATTGAATTATTTCCCTCATCTCTAATTATATTGATTTGTCAATTTGGTATTATAGGCGGGCACTCCCTTTTAGCTCGTCTGTCATTTAATACAGTTTCACGGTTGATCCATGTAACACATTTTAATTAGAATGCATTATGGCAGTATAATAATTCCCACTATGACACACGCACTCCCATTCTATCTTATGTAACTCCTTGCTCTTGTTAAATTTTGACTATATCTTAAAATTACTGCAAGTCTTATAACTCAGAGGAACATAAACAAGTGATTAATCATCATTTCAAATACGCAGGAATAATTCTTTCTATTTATCTTTTCATTGTCAGTTCTATCAAAAATACATTTTCAGATTTAACAAAAGCCTAATCCAAATAATCCATTTATTTTATCACTTTTAAACATCTCTACTAAATTAATTAATTATTTTTACACAGGCAGACGCAAGATCGAATCTACTGTGTGCTTAAATGGTTAACTCTCCTTACGACTCTTCAGATGTAATCTAATGCTGTTATTCCCACATTCCCCAAATCTCTGTCCGATGCCCCTATCGTAAAATGTATTAATTTATTCAACTCGCATTGATCTGCTATACCCCATTCCACCACATGAGGCTCTCGATCGCAATTACGTCTTACATCTCTCTCTCTCTCTCCCTCGTGTGAGAGAGAGAGATTCACAACATGCTTGTTTTCTTTTAACCCTTTATTCCCCTTTTTAGTCTTGTCACGCTTCAAACTAACCAAGTTAGCCTGATTTGAGTAGTCCTTTCTGTCTTTGCAGCGGCACTGGCGCTGGCGTCTGTCTTATTCATCGGGGCAATGACAGCTACCTTAGATGTCTGGTGATTATCTACACTGGGTCAATTCCACCACTCCTGTTCATCAGTATCGGTATTTTGGAACAACATTGGCAAGCCAGATACCTCTTTATCTTTCCTTTGATTCTCACATTCACTGATCCCTCTTCTTAATTGTTTTATTGTGGTAATTCTGCTCCAATAAGCCGGAGCATTCCCTAATACTCTTTGAATCTCCGTTTTACACTGGGTGACGGGTTTATAATTTTGCTTTTGGCCGCGCACCAGTTCCCCTCCGGGTTACTGGCGCTGAGTTGTATTCTAGCACTTCCCACTCCTCTGGAGGAGCGGATGGTCCCTGTGTGGACTCATTAGGAGGTAGAGGAGCAGTTTCCCCTCTTTATTGTTTTTCTTCGAAGACTTGGTTTCGTTTCCCCAATTTTCTTATTCTGAAATCTAACTCTCTAATCTTTTCTTTATCTTGCTCAATTAGTCCAGCTAACTGATACATTAACAATACTCCTATCTTCTTTGCCTCGTTTCTCTTTTCTTTATATATCCACGTTTTCTGCTACTCTAAGGTCTGAGACGTATCCCAGCCATCCTTTTGCATCCTCTTTATTAATGCTTTTCTCTTTGATAAGTACATGTCAATGAGAGGACCTGCAGGTCCCCTCGTCCTTCATTATCTGCCATTTTGCAGACTTCACTACCCCACTGTGGAGCCCTACAGTGCCTGACAAAGTGACCCAGTTTTCTACAATTATGGCACGCACCATTTGGTTTCGCTCCTCCACTGTTTTCACTAACATTTTCCTGTTTTATTTGTAGGTATCGTTTCTCATCTGGTCCATCTCTAATTCCAGATGCCCATTCCACTAATTCATCATAAGTCTGGGTATTGAGAACTCCCATTTTAAGGATTCTTTGGTGAGCTGGCGACAGCCCGTCTTTAAATGCTTGTAAAAAGGCTCTATCTGTTCGGGCAATTTCGGGTATGCCCCAACATTCTTGGTATACTCTAAAGAATCGCTCCCCAGATTCGGAGGCTCTTTCAACCCTTTGTTGATTAACATTTTAATTTTTTCTTTGACATCAGCCCATTTCTTACCCAAGACTGAGACCAGTTCAATTAATCCGGCCAATTGATGAACTAAGAGAAGTCCAATTTTCTTAGTTTTGTTTTTCTTTTCCTTTTCCAACCAGTTTCGTTGTTGGTCTAGTGGGTGGTCTACATCCCATCCCCCTTTTATCATCTGTTTTATGAGTCTGTCCCTCTTAGTCATAAATTCATTTATTAGGGACCCAGGGGGTCCCCACTGTCTTTGTCCCGCCATAACACTGATAAGTTTATACTCACCACCTGGAGTGACTTATTCTCCCTTCTCGCTCTCCCCCTCCCAGGTCGCTCTTATCGGAGTCCGGTGATACCTGTTGGGGTTGATCAGATCCCTCCATACCACCGCATATACTGTACATTTGTTTAAGCCGGCTTCTCCTCAGAAGGCTTTTCCTTCTAACTCTTACACATGAAGGCTTTTCCTTCAAACTCCGGCGATCACTCAGACAGTCTCTATCTCACTCATGTCTGAACATCACACACTATTATCACAGATGATTACCCACTGCATTTTGACCCACTCTATTTAAAGTTCGATAATCTATTCCGGTGTCCCGGTCGTGGCCATTCAACCGGACCGTAAACAGATTATCCCGGATGAGCCCCCAATTGTTGTAGGTAAAAAAAAAAAACCTCTGACACTATTAGTGGATCAAAGTGCAGGTTTATTTTCACAATTGTGGGAGAAGTGAGGTTCCTAACAGTGGACCACCAGCCTTCTCATCGAACACAAGTAAGAACAGAGTGTATATATGTCCCGGGCCCCGCCCTCATTACATTGCAATTCTCTAAGATGTCTGTCATTGTTCATGGTGAGATTCTTGTTGTATTAGCAGTATCTTCCTCTGTGTAGTTTGTTCGATCTCCAGGGCCACAATTGTTCGTCACTTATATCCTTGAAACAACATCACAGGTTTTGCACAAACAAGTTAACTAATATGCATACAGGTTTGTATCATACTTCATATCAGGATAAGATGAATAACGTATGATGAATATATATATATATATATATATATATATATATATATATATATATATATATATATATGTATATGAATCTATGGTTATCCGATCACAGAAGGCATACATGTTAACTCCATCGTTTTGAACAAAGGTACATAAAAATGGAGATTGTTTAGCTTATTTCGAGTTGGGTTAATCGCATTTCTTAATAACAAGTGGAGAAGCAAGAATAGCTGTTCCTCTTATCTGGCACAGACATGAAAAACACCGAACTCTGACGAAAACATGAACTCTGCAGTGTTCTCAACAAAATCACAGAGTTCGGGTCTTAATGCTTAAGTGTGACAAAGTTAATTAACCCTTTCCCGTCTTCAGTCCGTTTTGCTGTTATTCCTACCAAAATGGATGACCTCACATTTACCAACATTGTACTCCATCTGTCAGACCCACGCCCACTCACTTAGACTATCTAAATCCCTTTGCAAACTTTCAGCTCCTCTGCACACTTTGCTCTGCCACTCATCTTAGTGTCATCTGCGAAGTTTGACACACTACACTTGGTCCCCAACTCCAAATCATCTATGTAAATCGTAAACAATTGCGGTCCCAACACTGATGCCAGAGGCACACCACTAGTCACTGATCGTCAACCGAAAAAACACACACTTAACCCCACTCTTTGCTTTCTGTTAGTTAATCAATCCTCTATCCATGCTAATGCATTACTTGGAACACCATGCACCTTTATCTTATGCAGCAGTCTTTGGCGCGGCACCTTGTCAAATGCCTTCTGTAAATCCAGATACACCACATCCACAGGTTTCCCAATGTGCAGTGCACATGTAATGTTCTCAAAGAATTCCACCAAATTAGTCAAAAATGACCTTCCCTTCATGAACCCAATGGGACAACTTATATCCAGACGTCTTGCTATTTCTTCCTTGATGATAGAATCAAGCATTTCCCTGCTACAGAAGTTGAACTAATTGGTCTATAATTACCTGCTTCTTGTCTACCTTCTTTTTTAAACAGTGGTGTCACCTTTGCTGTTTTCCAATCTGCGAGGAATACCTCAGAATCCAATTTCGGTAAATTTCCACTACTGTATTTGCCTTTTCCCCCGATTTTTCTACCCTGGATGCATTCCATCAGGGCCAGGAGACTTGTCTACCTTTAGCCCCATTGACTTGCCCAACACTACCTATTTCGTGATAATGATAGTTTCTAGATCCTCACCTGCCATGGCCTTCCTGTCATCAATTTTTGGCGTGTAATTTGTCTCTTCCACTGTGAAGACCGACACAAAATAACTGTTTAATGCCTCAGCCATTTTTTCATTTCCAATTATTACATCTCCCTTCTCATCCTCGAAACGACTAATAACCGACCTTAATTTCCTGTCTGCTGCCTCCCTCCCGACCTAAACAGCGGTGTTACATTAGCTACTTTCCAGTCCTCTGGTACCTTCCTTGCCTCCAGTGATTCCTGAAAGATCACCACCATTGCCTCAGCTATCTCTTTTAGAACTGAACCCTGGGGTGTAGCCCACCCGGTCCAGGTTATTTATCCACCGACAGACCTTCCGGTTTCCCCAGAACCTTCACCTTAGGGATGGACACTACACCCACCTGTGCACTCTGACTCTCTTGGAGCTCTGGAATAAAACTGGTGTCTTCCACCATGAAGACTCATGCAAAGTATCTGCTCTGTTCCTCTGCCATTTCTTTGTTTCCTATTATTCCTTCTCCAGTCTCATTTTCCAGTGGTCCAATGGCTATTTTTGCCTCTCTCTTACCTTTTTATATATTGAAAAAACTCTTCCCATCTTCTTTTATATTACAATCGAGCTTCGACTCATATTTCAACTTCTCCCCCCTTATTGCTTTTTTAGTTGTCCTCTGCTCGCTTTTAAAGGCTTCCAAATCCTCTGGCTTCCCACTAATCCTTGCTGCTTTGGATGCTTTTTCTTTTGCGTTTATGCTGTCCTTCACTTCCCTCGTCAGCCCTGGATGTCTCATCCGCCCTGTGGCATGTTTTCTCCTCCTTGGGATGAATTTCTGTTGTGCCTCCTGAGTTTCTGTTGTGCTTCTCAAAAACTCTTGCCATTGCTGTTCCACTGTCTTCCCTGCTCGGCTCCCTTTCCAATCAACTCTGGCCAGCTCCTCCCTCATGTCCTTGTAGTTACCTTTATTTAATTCTCATACTGTTCCATCTGACCCCAGCTTCTCCCTCTCAAACTGCAGGGTAAATTCTATCATGTTCTGGTCACTGGTCCCGAAGGGTTCCTTCATCTTCACTTCCCTAATCAAGTCTGCCTGACTGCACATCACCAAATCCAGAATTGCCTGTTCCCTAGTAGGCTCTATCACAAGCTGCTCCAAATAATCCATCTCTGAGACATTCAGCAAATTCCTTTTCTTGGGATCCACGAACTACCTGATTTTCCCAATCCCCCTGCATATTGACGTCCCCCATGATTATTGTAGTATTGCCGATTGTATAGGTCTTTTCTATCTCCTTGGTTTATTTTCTGCCCCTCATTCTCTCACTATCCTCATCAATACCCTCAGACTGTACTTTGCCCTTTACTTCGCCAATCGTTCCTGATGTTTACATTTGAAGGCCAGTTTCCAATGTTCAAAGTCTCTCTGTTTTTCCTTTACTTTTTCCTCCTTTTTTCCTTTTGCGTGTAATTCAGATCGTTTCAATTATTTTGCTTGCTGTACCTCTCTTTCCTTTCGCCTGTAACTCAAAGAGTTTTAATTATTTTTCATATTTCAGTCAGTTTCATTTGTAACAGAATTCTCGCCATTTCCAACGATTCTGACTGTGCTTCTGACAATTACAAATGCTGTGCTCTCGTCACAATTATCGCTCCACTCCGTACTCTGTCAGGCAATGTCAACTGCAATGTGTTTGCAATTCCAAAAGCTTTGCTTTTCTCACATTCTGTAAGGTAACTTGCGTGACTTCCTCCACCCGCAGAAACTTCTGAGTCTCTGAAAGAGCCATTAATCCAAACCACACTCCCTATTTAAACATGAGTACAACAGCTGAAAAGAAAACACAAATCTGCGCACGACCCACTGTCTTTGAGTTCACGAATCCCAAATCAATCAAGAAACACAGATTCCAATCCCGGAGCCCCCAATTGTTATCAGTCATGTTGGATACTTCCAGGTTTTCCATGAAGCTCGAGTAACCTGTAACGCTTTACCATGAAATTGCCGAGAAGGAGCACGAGAGGTTTAAATAGAACATGAGAACGAGGAGAAGGAGTCGGCCCCTCGAGCCTGCTCCGCCATTCAATAACATCATGGCTCCTCTTTTCTTGGACTCAACCCCACTTACCCGCCCGCTCACCAGAACCCTTAATTCCTTTGCTGTTCAAAAAATTATCGATCGTTGCCTTAAAAACATTCAATGAGGTAGCCTCAACTGGGCAGGGAATTCCACAGATTCACAACTCTTTTTGTGAAGAAATTCCTCCTGAAATCAGTCGTAAATCTGCTTCCCCTTATTTTGAGGCTCTGCCCCCTCGTTCTAGTTTCACCCGCCATTGGAAACAACTTCCCTGCTTCTATCTTATTTATTCCCTTTATAATCTTATATGTTTCTATAAGATCTCCCCTCATTCTTCTGAATTCCAATGAGTATAGCCCCAGTCTACGCAGTCTCTCCTCATAAGCCAACCCTCTCAACTCCGGAACCAACCTAGTGAATCTCGTCTGCAACGCCTCCAGTGCCAGTATATCCTTTCTCAAGTAAGGAGAACAAAACTTTACAGAGCACTCCAGGTGCGGCCTCACCAGCACCTTATACAGCTGCAAGATAATCTCGCTGTTTTTAAACTCCATCCCTCTAGCAATGAACGACAAAATCCATTTGCCTTCTTAATTACCTGCTGCACCTGCAAACCAACTCCTTGAGATTCCTGCACAAGGACACCCAGGTCCCTCTGCACAGAAGCATGCTGCAATTTCTTACCATTTAAATAGCAGTCCATTTTGCTGTTATTCCTACCAGAATGGATCACATCACATTTCACATCAGGTGAGTGAACTGACGCACGAAGAGCTTTTATTCAAAACAAAGTTTAATTAAAAATATTGTTGACATGTCTAGTAAGATAGTTAGCAAGAACTTTTAACAATTACAAACAAGAACCACAACAACAACGATAATGTGCAACTCTGAAGGAACTATCTCTAGTGTGTTCCAACCAAAGCCAACATCCGATCCACAAAACCCTCCAAATCACCACAATACAGCATAGTTTAGTGCCTACGTATTACAGGTGTCCAGCCTCCTGGTTTGAATGCTCAAAATTCCTTGAGAAGAAACTCAGAAGAGATTGTAGTCCCATCAATTTGGAAAAGCACAGCTTTTTGAAAAGAGAAGGACAGGGAGAATGAGAGAGAGAGAGACTGCTTCTTAGCTTGCTGCTAAACTGCTTCGCAAAACAAAACTACAAGACCAAAAGGGAAAAACAAATCACCTGACTGCCACGGCTTAGCTCCACCTCCATTTAAACTGCATGATTTAAAAAAATCACAAGACAACATTAACACTCATGCTCTCAACTCAACACTCCCCATTACCTCAACACTCTCCCTCTCACATCAACACTATCCTGTCACTTCAACACACTCCCTCATCTCAACACATTCCAGCTAACCTCAATACTCCCCTTCTCCTCTCTACGCAATCCCTATCACACAGACATGACGCCCTTTCTCCTCAACACTCTCTGTCCCACCTCAACACTATCCGTCTCACATCGAAATTCTCCCTCTCACAACCAAATTCACCACCTGCGATCCACACCTCCCTTATCTCAAAACCCACCCCTTCTGATCTTAGCGACCACTCCTATCTAAACACTTGCCGCTCTCCTGAATACTCCCCCTCACATATCAACACAGCACTCTCACATGAACATTCCTCCTCTCAGCTCGACATGCCTCTTGTCTTAACACTGCATTGCCTCAAAGGAACAAGGTCCCTCTCATGTCAAAACTCCCATTCAAACCTCAACATTCTCACCCCTCAAAAACACTTCCCCTCAACTCACCTCTCTCCACCACCTCAACAAACTTCCCCAATCCTCAACCAACATCCCCGCACCTCAACACATCCACTCTCATCGCAACAGACCAATTCTCACCTCAACACTCAATTTCTCACATCTCCGTTCTCCCCAGTGAGGTCAACATCACCCCTCTCACCAAAACACACCCTCTCAGCTCAACAGTCCCTCACTCAACACAATCCACCCTCTCCCATCTTAACATGCCCACAGCCCCCCCCCCCCCCCTCCACATCAATCCTCTCTACATTACCCCATGTACCACAACACTACCCATCTCATCTCTCCACTCCCCACCCAGCTTCACACTCTCACCTCAGGATCCCCAAGAGCTACATCTCCCGTCCCACACCGCACGGGAGTCGGAGCAGACGGGCAAAGACCATGTAAAGATCCCATTACGTCTGGCGGGATTATCTGATTTTGGGGTGAGCGCGGGGGCCAAAACACACCCTGTCTCACCACAACATTCTCCCTTCACATGTCAGCTCTCTCTTCTCATGTCAGCACTCTGCCTCACCTCAGCTCCCGCCATCTCACCTCAACTTTCCCCCACTCACCTCAACAACCCACCTCATCTTATCATGTTCCCTCTCACTTCCACACGCCCCTTTCACCTCAACAATCTCTCTCTCTCTCACATCAACAATTTCCTCTCATCGTAACATTGCCCCATCTGCTCAACGGTCTCACTCTGAAATCCACACTCCCCCTCGAAACTCAACAATCTCCGTCTCGCCTCAACAATCCCATAATCACCTCAACACTGTCTGTCTCTGATCCACTTTCCTCCTTCACACCTCAACAACCTCGCCTCTCATCTCAACTGTCTCCTCACATCTCAACACTGAAACACTCCACAACATTTTCCACCCTCACCTCATCATTCCCACTCCACTCAAGATATCCGCCTCCTCATAATGCTCCCCCTCTCACAGCAACATTCTCCCTCCAACCTCAACATGCTCCCTGGCCTCAACAATCCCTGTTCCATCCCAGATGGTGTTCGTAAAGCAGAAGTGGAAATGAATAGGGTTGGGAAGCATTTTCTGATCAGGGCCAGTGTGCGGCACGGTAGCACAGTGGTTAGCACTGCTGCTTCACAGCTCTAAGGTCCCGGGTTCGATTCCCGGCTCGGGTCACTGTCTGTGTGGAGTTTGCACATTCTCCTCGTGTCTGTGTGGGTTTCCTCCGGGTGCTCTGGTTTCCTCCCACAGTCCAAAAATGTGCGGGTTAGGTTGATTGGACATGCTAAAATTGCCCCTTAGTGTCCTGGGATGCGTAGATTAGTGGGTAAATATGTGGGGGTAGGGCCTGGGTGGGGTTGTGGTCGGTGCAGACTCGATGGGCCGAATGGCCTCCTTCTGCACTGTAGGGTTTCTATGTTTCTATGATCTCCCGGACTCGTTTCGATCGCCACAGGGGGTCGGAGATGAATTTCCCAGATTTTGGTTCCCCATATTGGCCCTGGGGTTTTCACTCTGGGTTTTCGCCTCTCCCTGGAGATCACATGGTCTGGAATGGGGGGGTGGGGGTGAGTTAATAGGTTGTGATGAACAAAGCATCGTAGCTGTGAGGGACAGCTCGGTGGATAGGATATTAGGATGTAGATAGGCTGGAAAATTGGGCGGGGATCCTGGATTCAGGATTCAATCCTGGACCGGGGAGCGGCGCGGGCTTGGAGGGCCGAAGGGCCTGTTCCTGTGCTGTATTGTTCTTTGTTCTTTGTTCTTTGTTCCAACACCGTCGCTCTAACCTGCACTCTCCCATCTCACTTCAACAATCTACATTCAAGTCAGCTCTCCCACTTTCTGCTCAACACTCTCCCCCTCCAACCACAGCGCTCCCCCTCCCACCTGAACGCGCTCCCCCTCCCACCTCCACATTCTCTGACCGTCAACTCAACAATCCCGCCTCAACTTAAAGTTCCCCCCGTCATCTCAACATTAACGATCTCAACAAAGTTGTCCCCAACTCACATTAAAACATTTTGGCTCATATCCGCCCGCCCCCTTTCTCCTCAACGCTCTGCCCTTCACCACAATACAGCCCCCTTTACCTTAACCCTTCCCACTCTCACCCCAATATTTCCCTCTCACCTTAATACACTCCGTCTACCCTCAATACTGACCCCTCACATCAACACTCACCACGTATCACCTCAACACTCACCCACTCTGTCCTCAACAAGAACCCCTCTCACCATAAACCTCACCCACTCTCACCTGCACTGGCCCACTCCAATTTCGACAATTCCTCTCTCACATCAACACTGCCCTCAACTCAGCACTGCCCCCTCACCTCAACAGCCCCACTCTAAACTATCCTATTGTCACCTCAACACTCCCACACTCATCTCAACACATTCGCCACTGACCTGAGCACATCCCCTTCAACATTCTATTTGTTCCACCGGAGCAAGGGAGAGAGGAGCGTTTTGCGAGTACAGCTAAAGAGAGTAAGACTTTTTCGCGGGTTTTGAGTGTTCAGGCTTTTAGAAGTTTCGGCTCGTTTGAGAAAAGCGGAAGTAGGCCGCCCTGGGCTCAATCTGGCAGGCTTGTAGTTTGTTTTTTAAGTGTGGGAGGTTTAAAAAGCAGGCCGCAGTGTACAGCGGACAGCGTTGGGAGCGGGCAGCGGCGTGAGTGGGAAGCAGAGTGTGAGCTGTAAGGGCTTTAGCTCACAGGGCTTCGGGGGCGAGCAGGGGTGAGTTTTAATTCTTAGTTTTTAATTCTTATTTACTTTCCTCTGTGTACCTTGGTATAAAGTGTCAAATATGAGTGTGAAGCCAGTGTGTTGTTCCCAGTGCAGGCTGTGGGAGGTCCTGGAGGCACCTGGCCTCCCAGACATCCACATCTGTGAGGGGAGTGTCGAGCTGCGGTTCCTGAGGGGCCGTGTTACGGAGCTGGAACTGCAGCTCGAGGATCTTAGTCTGTTAAGGGAGAATGAGGAGCAGATAGACAAGAGCTATCATCAGGTGGTCACACCAGGGCCACGGGAGGAGGCCAAGTAGGTGACGGCCAGAAATGGTAAAGCTCAGGTGATAGAGAGCACCCCGGTGGATGTGCCCCGACACAACAAGCACTCCTGCCTGAGTACTGGGGGGGGGGGGGCGGGGGAACAACCCACCTGGGGGAAGCAGCAATGGCCGTGTCTCCAGAGTGGAGTCCGGCCCTGAAACTCAGGGGGCGGAGGAAAGGAGGATGAAGGCAGTGTTAATTTGGGAGTCTGCAGTAAGGGGTTCAGACAGACGTTTTTGCGGAGGCAGGTGGACTGCCTCCCTCGGGCCAGGATCCAGGATATCGCTAGTCGGGTCCCAGAAATCCTGAGGGGGGAGGGAGAGGAGCCGGAGGTAGCGATACATATTGGTACCGCTGATGTGGGAAGGAAGGGGGAAGGGGTCATGAAAAGAGAGCATAGGGAATTAGGGAGACAGCTGAGAAGGAGGACAGCAAAGGTAGTAATCTCAGGATTGCTGCCTCATCCACGGGAAGGTGAGGGCAGGAATGGAGTGAGGTCGAGGATGAATGTGTGGCTGATGGACTGGTGCAGGGGGCAGGGATTCAGGTTCCTGGACCATTGGGACCTCTTTAGGGGCAGGTGTGACCTGTACAAAACAAACGGGTGGCACTTGAATCCCAGGGGGACCAATATCCTGGCGGGAAGGTTGGCTAAGGCTACAGGGGAGAGTTTAAACTGAATAGTTTGGGGGGAGGGGATCGAGACGAGGTGACTGGAAGCGAGGAAGTTAGCTCACAAACAGAGAAGGGTTATAGACAGTGCAAGAGGGAGGACGGACGGGGGATAGAGAAGGGGAGAGCTCAGACCAAAGGATTGAGATGTGTTTACTTTAATGCCAGGACTATAGTGAATAAAGGGGATGAGCTCAGAGCGTGGATCGATGCCTGGAAGAGTGATGTGGTGGCCATTACAGAGACTTGGATGCCTCAGGGACATAGAACATAGAACATAGAACATTACAGCGCAGAACAGGCCCTTCGGCCCACGATGTTGCACCGACCAGTTAAAAAAAAACAAAAAAAAAAAAACTGTGACCCTCCAACCTGAACCAATTTCTTTTCGTCCATGAACCTATCTACGGATCTCTTAAACGCCCCCAAACTAGGCGCATTTACTACTGATGCTGGCAGGGCATTCCAATCCCTCACCACCCTCTGGGTAAAGAACCTACCCCTGACATCGGTTCTATAACTACCCCCCCTCAATTTAAAGCCATGCCCCCTCGTGCTGGATTTCTCCATCAGAGGAAAAAGGCTATCACTATCCACCCTATCTAAACCTCTAATCATCTTATATGTTTCAATAAGATCCCCTCTTAGCCGCCGCCTTTCCAGCGAAAACAATCCCAAATCCCTCAGCCTCTCCTCATAGGATCTCCCCTCCATACCAGGCAACATCCTGGTAAACCTCCTCTGCACCCTCTCCAAAGCCTCCACATCCTTCCTGTAATGTGGGGACCAGAACTGCACACAGTACTCCAAGTGCGGCCGCACCAGAGTTGTGTACAGTTGTATCCAGACAGGCCTGGATACTCCAGGTGCCGGGATTCAGATGTTTCAGGAAGGACAGGGTGGGAGGCAGAATAGGGGGTGGAGTGGCACCGCTGATCAGGGATAGTGTCACAGCTGTAGAGAAGTTGTATGCTGTGGAGGGATTGTCTACAGAGTCTCTGTGGGTGGAAATTCGGAGTGGGAAGGGGTCGATCACTTTGCTGGGAGTTTTCTATCGGCCGCCCAATGGAAACAGGGAGGTGGACGAGCAGATAGGGAAACAGATCCTGAAGAGTTGCAATAATAGCAGAGTTGTTGTGATAGGAGACTTTAATTTCCCAAACATAGAATTGAATATCCCTTGGGTAAGGGGATTGGATGCGGAGGAGTTCGTTAGGTGTGTTCAGGAGGGTTTCCTGACACAGCATGTGGACAAGCCTACAAGAGGAGGGGCTGTACTTGATCTGATACTGACCAATGAACCAGGACAGGTGTCAGATCTCTCAGTGAGAGAGTATCTTGGGGATAGCGATCATAACTATATCTCCGTTATGCTTCCATTGGAAAAAGAGAGGATCAGGCAAGCTAGGAAAGCGTTTATATGGAGTAAGGGGAAATATGAAGACATCAGGGAGCAAATAAGAGGAGTAAATTGGAAGGAGGTATTCTCGGGGAAATGTACTGAAGAGAGGTGGTAGTTTTTCAAGGAATGTCTGTCTAGAGTTCTGCAGGACAACCTTTCGAGCAGACAGGGAGGAGTTGGTAGGTTAAAGGAACCGTGGTGCACGAAAGCTGTGCGGGACCTAGTCGAGAAGAAAAGGAAAGCATACAAAAGTTTCAGAGAGCTTGGTGAAGATAGGGATCGAGATGAGTCTACGGCTTGTAGGAAGGGACTGAAGAAGGAAATTAGGAGAGCCAGAGTGGGTCACGAGAAGGCCTTGGCAGGTAGGATTAAGGCAAACTCTAAGGCGTTCTATAAATATGTGAAGAGCAAAAGGATGAGACGTGAAGGAATAGGGCCTATAAATGGTGGAGACAGGAAAATCTGTACGGAACCAGTAGAAATGGCAGAGGTGCTTAATGAGTATTTTGCCTCAGTTTTCACAGAGGATAAGGATGTACTGCGGGCTTGCGGTGACTGAAAAGATTGAGATTGTGGACATTAACAAAGAGGTTGTGCTGGAATCTTTGAATGGCATCAAGATAGATAACTCGTCGAGTCCAGCTGGGATGTACCCCAGGTTACTGTGACGAAAGGAAAGCGGTAGATGTGGTTCATATGGATTTTCGCAAGGCGTTCGATAAGGTTCCCCCATTCAAGGCTTCTCGAAAAAGTGAGAGGGCATGGGATCCAAGGGGCTGCTACGGATCCAGAACTGGCTTGCCCAAAGGAGGCAGAGAGTGGGTATAGATGGGTCTTTTTCTAAATGGAGGTCGGTCACCAGTTGTGTGCCCCAGGGATCTGTTCACATCGTCAATGTGTTTAGTCACATTTTCGAAGAACTCCACCAGGCTCGTATGGCACGATCTGCCTTTGACAAAGCCATGCTGAGTATTCTTGAGCATAGTAAACCTCTCTAAATGCTCATAAATCTTGTCCCTCAGGATCTTCTCCATCAGCTTACCAACCACTGAGGTTAGACTCACCGGTTGGTAATTTCCTGGGCTATCCCTATTCCCCTTCTTGAAAATAGGAACCACATCCGTAAACCTTCAATCCTCCGGCACCTCTCCCGTCTCCATCGACGACGCAAAGATCCTTGCTGTTTGTCATTTTCATAAATGACCTGGATGAGGAAGTGGAGGGATGGGTTGGTAAGTTTGCCGACGACACGAAGGTTGGTGGGGTTGTGGATCGTCTGGACGGATGTCAGAAGTTACAGAGGGACATAGATAGGATGCAAGACTGGGCGGAGAAGTGGCAGATGGACTTCAACCCAGATAAATGTGTAGTGGTCCATTTTGGCAGGTCAAATGGGATGAAGGAATACAATATTAAGGGAAAGACTCTTAGTACGGTAGAGGATCAGAAGGACCTTGGGGTCCGGGTCCATAGGACTCTAAAATCGGCCCCACAGTTATTGGATTTGGTGAAGAAGGCATATGGTGTGCTGGCCTTTATCAATCGAGGGCTTGAGTTTAGGAGTCCGGGGAAAATGATGCAGCATTATAAGACCCTCGTCAGACCCCACTTGGAGTACTGTGCTCAGTTCTGGTCGCCTCATTACAGGAAGGATGTGGAAAAGATTGAAAGGGTGCAGGAGAGAATTACAAGGATGTTGCCTGGATTGAGTGGCATGCCTGATGAGGATAGGCTGAGGGAGCTCGGTCTTTTCTCCTTGGAGAGACGTAGGATGAGAGGAGACCTAATAGAGGTATATAAGATGTTGAGAGGCATAGATCGGGTGGACTCTCAGAGGCTTTTTCCCAAGGTGGAAATGGCTGCTACGAGAGGACACAGGTTTAAGGTGCTGGGGGGTAGGTACAGGGGAAATGTTAGGGGGAAGTTTTTCACACAGAGGGTGGTGTGCGATTGGAATCGGATGCCGTCACTGGTGGTGGAGGCAAAGTCAATAGGGTATTTTAAGAGACTCCTGGATGAGTACAAGTATATGGGACTTAACAGGATGGAGGGTTATAGGTAGGCCCAAAATGTAGGGATATGTTCGGCACAACCTGTGGGGCCGAAGGGCCTGTTTTGTGCTGTAGTTTTTCTATGTTTCTAAACACAGAGTCCTGCTTGTGTTTTTACAGGGTAGTGTGATTGGATGATTTCTAGAATTGGGCGGGAGGTCAATGTCCCAGCCTCAGTTATTTCAGCTTTCTCTCTGTCCACACGTGGTTTTTCTATGTTGCATCTTGTAATAAATGTAACAGCTATTCTGAACATGATTTGTTATTCTTCTATTGGGGTGGGGGTGTGAGGAGTGGGTTGACGGGTTCCCCTTTTCCCTCTCACTTCTTCCAGCCCACAATGTTTCGTAGCTGTAAAGAATTGGGGTGGGGAGAATCATGGAATCATGGAATCCTACACTTCCGAAGGAGACCATTCAGCCCATCGAATCTGCACTGACCACAATGCCACCCAGGCTCTATCCCCATAATCCCATACATTTCCCCTAGCCATTTCCTCTGTCACTCAGGGGAAATTGAATATGGCCAATCCAACATAACCCGCTCATCTTTGGGCTCTGGAGGTAACAAAACAGTAAGAAGTCTCACAACACCAGGTTAAAGTCCAACAGGTTTATTTGGTAGCAAATACCATAAGCTTTCGGAGCAGAGCTCCTTCGTCAGATGGAGTGGATATCTGTTCTCAAACAGGGCACAGACACAGAAAACAAATTACAGAATACTGATTAGAATGCAAATTTCTACAGCCAGCCAGGTCTTAAATGCACAGGCAATGTGGGTGGAGGGAGCATTCAACACAGGTTAAAGAGATGTGTATTGTCTCCAGACGGAACAGCTTGTGAAATTCTGCAAGTCCAGGAGGCAAGCTGTGGGAGTTACTGATAATGTGACATAAATCCAACATCCCGGTTTAGGCCGTCCTCATGTGTGCCGAACTTGGCTATCAGTTTCTGCTCAGCGACTCTGCGCTGTCGTGTGTCGTGTGCCAAGTAAGTGGTCGGTAAGTTAATGTAAAAGGTCCTGAGGGATAGGATTTATGACCATTTGGAAAGATGCTGCTTAATCTGGGATAGTCAACACGGATTCGTGAAGGGTAAGTCTTGCCTCACAAATTTGATTGAATTCTTTGAGGAGGTAACTACGTGTGTAGATGAAGGTAGAACAGTTGATGTTGTATACATGGATTTTAGTAAGGCGTTTGATATGGTCCCCCATGGTCGGCTCATGAAGAAAGTAATGAGGTTTGGGATGAAGGGAAATTTGGCCGATTGGATAAGTAACTGGCTATCTCATAGAATGATGTGGAAATGCCGACGTTGGACTGAGGTCAACACAGTAAGGAGTCTAACAACACCAGGTTTCCACTCCAGCTGACGAAGGAGCAGCGCTCCGAAAGCTAGTGGCGTTTGCTACCAAATAAGCCAGTTGGACTTTAACCTGTGTTGTTAGACTCCTTACTGTATCTCATAGAGGACATAGGGTGGTGGTGGATGGAAAATTTTCACACTGGAGAACAGATACCAGCGGTGTAGCACAGGGATCAGTGCTGGGTCCTCTGCTATTTGTGATTTTTATCAATGAGTTGGAGGAGGGGGCTGAAGGGTGGCTCAGTAAATTTGCTGACGACACCAAGATTGGTGGAGTAGTGGATGAGGTGGAGGGCTGTTGTCGGCTGCAAAGAGACAGTGATAGGATACAGAGCTGGGCCGCAAAATGGCAGATGGAGTTTAACCCTGATAATTGCGAAGGGGATTCATTTTGGCAGGACAAATTTGAGTGCGGATTACAGGATCAACGGTAGAGTTCTGAGGAATGTGGAGGAACAGAGAGATCTTGGGGTTTCATATCCACAGATCTCTGGAGGTTGCGACGCAAGTGGATAGAGCCGTGAAGAAGGCCTATAATGTGTTAGCGTTTATTAGGGGGTTTCAGTTTAAGAGCCGTGGGGTTATGCTGCAACTGTACAGGACATTGGTGAGACCACATTTGGAATATTGTGTGCAGTTCTGGTCACCTCACTATAACAAGGATGTGGGCGCATTGGAGAGAGTGCAGAGGAGATTTACAAGGATGCTGCCTGGTTTGTAGGGTAGGTCTTATGAGGAAAGGTTGAGGGATCTAGGGCTTTTCTCTTCAGAGCGGCGGAAGATGAGAGGCAACTTAATACAGGTTCATAAGATGATGAGGGGGATAGATAGAGTGGACTTTCAGAGAGCATTTCCTCGGGTGGATGTACCTGTTACTGGGGGGCATAATTATAAGGATCAAGGTGGGAGACATAGGAGGAATGACCGAGGAAGGCTCTTTACTCAGAGAGTGGTGGGGGTGTGGGATAGACTGCCTGCTGTCATAGTGGAGTCGGGCACTTTAGGAACATTCAAGCGGTTATTGGATAGGCACTTGGAGCACACCAGGATGATAGGGAGTAGCATAACATCATCTCAGTTTCGGACAAAGCTCGGCACAACATCGAGGGCCGAAGGCCTGTACTGTGCTGTACTGTTCTATGTTCTATGTTCTAACACTGCGGAGAATTGAGTGGGCGAGTGGAATGTGCAGGAAGCATTTTGAATGCAGTTTATTGAGAGAGAGAGACACACATACACCGAGAAAGAGAGAGAGACACACACACCGAGAGAGAGACACACCGAGAGAGACACACCGAGAGAGAGAGACACCGAGTGAGAGAGAGAGAGAGCGTGACACACCGAGAGAGAGGGACACACCGAGAGATTGAGACACCGGGAGTATTTCTCTCTTTGGCAAACCGAATTCTGGCCTGTGAAAAACAGAGTGAGAGAGAGAGGTGGACAATATGAGAGTATGAGAGAAATGTTGATTTGGGGTGGTTTATTAAGACAGGTAAATGTTCTGGAATGTTTTCCTGCGTTGTGGTATGTCGAGGTGACTGGTAGCAATAGGAGCTTAAAGATGCTGAAAGCAGTAATCCGGGGGTGCGCATGTAGAGTGGGTGGACAGGGGGAGTACTGGATTAGAGGGTGGGACAGAGGGAGATTCCCACAGTAGGTGTGGTTTTATAGCACTGCAAATAAATTACGAGTGAGTTGGAGGGAATAAATTGAAAATCTGGAGCCTCGGTAAAGGCTTGATCTCAATCCTAGAATCTTCCTTGTGTTTTTAGACAGGGCTGTGGGGTTTATGAATGGATTCAGAGGATTGTTCCGGTGAACTCGGGTCGGGAAACTTGTTCTTTGTCCCACAGGTTTAAGGCAGCCGTCGTGACGAGGCCTGAATTCAAGGCCTAAGGTCAGGAGCACTTCCTGAACAGTGTTCAAGTGGCTGAATTCAATGTTGCAATAACATGTGCAGCAGCTACTTCAGGCTGGAGCTGTGGATTTTCCTACTCACTCTCTTTCAATCTTGCTCTTTTGGTTGGGAATTTTAAAACACAATCCCAAACACGTCATCGTTTTAAATGGTCAGACCGAAAATGATCAGAGCGCATTTCAATCCAGATTCATCCTGAGACACAGAAACAACGCAGATATCAGGACAAATTATTGAGAACTGGGGAGACACGAGAACAGATGGTGTGTTGGATAGATAGTGGTGGGGGGATAGCGAAAGAGACAAAGAGTTGGGAGAGGTGACGGAGAGAAGCTTCATTGATGAGAATGAATCTAAAATCAACACCAATCATGGAGTGAGCAGGAAGAGTGGGTGGACAGGAAGAGTAGTGAATTAGAGGGTGGGACAGAGGGAGATTATCAGTGTTGGTATGTTTTTATGATAAATCAGAAAAGCAGGTGAAGGTAGTGTGCGATACACCGAAGGAGATAAAACAGGAGGCTACAGATAGATTGGAGACTTGGTCACAGAAATGAAAGATAGTGTTTCGTCGGGACAAATGTGAGATGATGCATTTTGGAGGATCAAAGATCGGTGGCAGAACACGAAGGAACATTAACATGAAGCTGAATCTGGGCGTGCAGATCAAAGTCCCCTAAAGGTGGCAACACAGGTGGCCATGGTTATTAAGAAGGCAGAGGGATTGCTGGCTGCATCAGCTGGGCATTGAGTATAGGAGCTGGGAAATCATGTTGCAGCTCTATAAATACTTGGTTACGCCGCATTTGCAAAATTGCCTGCTGTTCAGCTCACTACACTATCAGAAGGACGTGGAGGGCTTGAAGAGAATGCAAACAATGTTCACCAGGTTGCTGCCTGGCCATGAGCGTGTTGGCTAGAAGGAGAGGTTGAATAAACAAGCATTGTTTTCACTGGAGAGATTGATGCTGAGGGATACCGAATGGATAACAAAATGAGAGGCATCGACAGGGTGACAGTCTGAAGCTTTATCCTCGGGTGCAAGTGTCTAATGCAAGGAGGCATAGGTTCAAGGTGAGAGGGGAAATTTGAAGTAAAATGTGTGCAGAATGTTTTACATGGAGTGGGGGGTGCCTGGAACACGTTGCTGGAGGAGCAGGTGGAAGTACGCACATTACTAACATTTAAGAGGCCCCTGGATATGCACCTGAATATAGAGGGAATAGAGGGATACTGACCGAGTGAGGCCAAAATATGTTTCAGTTATGTTTGGGCGTTATGATCAGCAGAGGCTTGGAGGCCGAAGGACTGGTTCCTGTGCTGTACCTTCCTTTATTTATTTGTTCTTTGACAAGAAAAAGGGTGAATTAAAACCCGGGGATGCGGTCGCTTTCGGACAGGGGTTGAGTTAATACTATAGGGGACACCACAGATGTACGGAAATCAGTTGATTAAAGCTGAATGTTTAAAATGGGCAGAGTTTATGAATCCAAATGGAAAAGAGGATTGTTTTCCGGGGAGGCATCAACAGGTGGTCTCTGTTGAGAGGGAGCAGCATGCACAGAGTTGGGAGTTGTTTGCTTATTGTTTGGTGAGTCACAAGATATAAGAGGCGAAACATGTTTAGATATTTGGAGGTCAAACAATGCTGTGGGGACGGAGAAAGTGTGCAGTTATTATAAATTCAATATACCTCTCTCTGCCGAGAGAGTGAGAGCCATTCACATCAATGCAATGTCCCTTTACCATTTTAATTTAATGTTTTTAAGTTTCCTTTGTACTTTGATTTCTGTTCGGGCTGTTCCCCCTCCTTTTTGGGGAGCTGCCCCTTTTCCTTTGTCCTGACTTAATTTGAGTTTGTTCATTTGGTTTGACCTGATTGGCCCCAGCTGCGGATGGTTTTAAAGCAGCGTCTGTGATTGGCTGCAGTGGCTGTCAGTCAGCCTCGCCAGCTCTCTGATTGGTCGACGCGAAATTCAGTCAGAGCGGTGACCTCCCGCATTGCGTCTTGGTGGGCCACTGATGCCCCGATTGGCTGATCCGCTGTCAGTCATATTACGTCCATTGATTGGTGGGCACGGCTGACAGTCAATGTGCGTCTTTTCTGATTGGCCTGAGGCGATCATTTAGTGTTCTGGTTTCTGATTGGCTCAAATAACGTTTGGGAATCCAGTCTCAAATTAATTGAAGTGGTCGGTTGCAATCTGGTCTGATTGGCTGAGGCGGTCTGTCAGCAATCCAGTCTCCGATTGGCTGAGGAATTCTGTGAGCTATCCAGTCTCTGATTGGCTGTGGCAGTCGGTGAGCTATCCAGTCTCTTATTGGCTGTGGCAGTCGGTGAGCTATCCTGTCTCTGATTGGCTGAGGCGGTCATTTAACAATCCAGTCTCTGATTGGCTGAGGCGGTCACTTATCAATCCTTTCTTTGATTGGCTGAGGTAGGCATTTAGCAATCTCGACTCTAATTGGCTGAGCGGTTAATCAGTGATCAATCTCTCTGGCTGTCAGTCAGTTTTGTTTCTTCATGAATTGAATAATTGATGAAATCGGAGATTTCACGACGATTCTGATCTGCTCCCTGAATTTGGATTGAGTCACCGCGTAAATAAGCGTGTTTGTGCAGCAATTTATATCCTGCAGCATTAATCCAACTTCTTGCCATTCATATTCAGGAAGAGTGACGTAACTAAGTCCTTTCCCTTTGGAATAGAAAAAATATATAACACTCACCGACCAGAGGACAATAAAGGCTTTGGATATGCTGAAGAGTAAAATTATTGACTTCCGCCTGCTCTCCATCTCGGGGTCTCTGTGATTCTCTCCCTTACTCTGAGCCCTCAGTCGCTTCCGAACTCGACTGCTCACCAAAATGTGACTGACTGTCAGAGCGTTAATCAACAGGATTAAACCGAATGGGAGCAATGGAGTTAAAACCTGATCAAACCACGAATATCCAATCCACCCAGGATCTGTCCAGTAGATGGCCTTCGTCGCACATAACCACTGGACATTGTCGATTATCACCCAAGGTTCATATATAAAGTAATGGGGGATGTTTCTTGCAGACAGCAGGATGCCGGCTGTTGCCAGAACCGCAGCCGCAGTTTTCCCGGTGCAATATTTATTTTTCAGTTTCTGGCAGCGAATGGCCACAAGTCGATCAAAGGAGAAAGTGACAGTGAACCAGACAGAACAGTCTCTGGCTGCATAAAGTAGGACATCTTTAACACGACACACAGAGGTGAGGCGCAGGAAACTCAGGGGGAAATACAAATAATTTATGTTGCTGAGAATAGGGTTTAGGATGATGAACAGAAGATCCGCCGCTGCCATGGCCACCACTGGGTGTCCTTGATAGGTATGTCCCTGTCAGGCAGGGAGGAAATGGCCGAGTGAGGGAACCGTAGTTCACAAAAGAGGTGGAATGTCTTGTGAAAAGGAAGAGGGAAGCTTATGTAGGGATGAGGAAACAAGGTTCAGATGGCTCGATTGAGGGTTACAAGTTAGCAAGGAATGAGCTGAAAAAGGGGCTGAGGAGAGCTCGGAGGGGACATGAGAAGTCCTTGGCGGGTCGGATCAAGGAAAACCCCAAGGCTTTTTACTCTTATGTGAGGAATAAAAGAATGACCAGCGTGAGGTTAGGGCCGGTCAAGGACAGTGGTGGGACCTTGTGTATGGAATCAGTAGAGATAGGCGAGGTGATGAATGAATACTTTTCTTCAGTGTTCACCAAGGAGAGGGGCCATGTTTTTCAGAAAGAGAAGGTGTTACAGGCTAATAGGCTGGAGGAAATAGATGTTCGGAGGGAGGATGTATTGGCAGTTTTGAATAAACTGAAGGTCGATAAGTCCCCTGGGCCTGATGAAATGTATACTTTGGGAGGCGAGGGATGAGATTGCAGAGCCTTTGGCTTTGATCTTTGGGTCCTCGCTGTCCACGGGGATGGTGCCGGAGGACTGGAGAGTGGCAAATGTTGTTCCTCTGTTTAAGAAAGGGAATAGAAATGACCCTGGTAATTATAGACCGGTTAGTCTGACTTCGGTGGTTGGTAAATTGATGGAAAAGGTCCTTAGGGATGGGATTTACGACCATTTAGAAAGATGCGGATTAATCCGGGATAGTCAGCACGGATTCGTGAAGGGCAAATCGTGCCACACAAATTTGATATAATTTTTTGAGGAGATAACTAGGTGTGTTGATGAAGGTAGGGCGGTTGGTGTCATATACATGGATTTTAGTAAGGCGTTTGATAAGGTCCCCCATGGTCGGCTTATGATGAAAGTAAGGAGGTGTGGGATAGAGGGAAAGTTGGCCGATTGGATAGGTAACTGGCTATCTGATCGAAGACAGAGGGTGGTGGTGGATGGAAAATTTTCGGACTGGAGGCAGGTTGCTGGCGGAGTGCCGCAGGGATCGGTGCTTGGTCCTCTGCTCTTTGTGATTTTTATTAATGACTTCGAGAAGGGGGCTGAAGGGTGGATCAGTAAATTTGCTGATGACACCAAGATTGGTGGAGTAGTGGATGAGGTGGAGGGGTATTGTAGGCTGCAAAGAGACATAGATAGGATGCAAAGCTGGGCTGAAAAATGGCAAATGGAGTTTAACCCTGATAAATGTGAGGTGATTCATTTTGGTAGGACAAATTTAAATGTGGATTACAGGGTCAAAGGTAGGGTTCTGAAGACTGTGGAGGAACAGAGAGATCTTGGGGTCCATATCCACAGATCTCTAAAGGTTGCCACTCAAGTGGATAGAGCTGTGAAGAAGGCATATAGTGTGTTACCTTTTATTAACAGGGGGTTGGAGTTTATGAGCCGTGGGGTTATGCTGCAACTGTACAGGACCTTGGTGAGACCGCATTTGGAATATTGCGTGCAGTTCTGGTCACCTCACTATAAGAAGGATGTGGAAGCGCTGGAGAGAGTGCAGAGGAGATTTACCAGGATGCTGCCTGGTTTGGAGTGTCGGACTTATGAGGAAAGGTTGAGGGAGCTGGGGCTGTTCTCTCTGGAGCGGAGGAGATTGAGGGGAGACTTAATAGAGGTTTATAAAATGATGAAGGGGATAGATCGAGTGAACGTTCAAAAACTATTTCCTCGGGTGGATGGAGCTATTACAAGGGGGCATAACTATAGGGTTCATGGTGGGAGATATAGGAAGGATATCAGAGGTAGGTTCTTCATGCAGAGAGTGGTTGGGGTGTGGAATGGACTGCCTGCAGTGATAGTGGAGTCAGACACTTTAGGAACATTTCAGCGGTTATTGGATAGGCACATGGAGCACACCAGGATGGTAGGGAGTGGGATAGCTTGATCTTGGTTTCAGATGAAGGTCGGCACAACATCGTGGGCCGAAGGGCCTGTTCTGTGCTGTACTGTTCTATGTTCTATATGTTCTATGTAAGTAGTGAGTGGTGCAACTGGAAAGGCCACACTTTCCACGACTCAGGATCACAACTCCTAGTAAATTACCTGTCAGAGAAAAATAGATAACAGCCGGGATATTAATGACTACACAACCCACTCATCCATCACCATCAAGCCGGGGATCAACACTGGTTCAATGGAGAGTGCAGGAGGGCATGCCAGGAGCAGCACCGGGCAAAACGCCAAATGAGGTGTCAACCTGCTAAACCTACCAAACAGGACTACGTGCATGTCAAATGGCAAAAACAGCAATTGATAGAGCTAAACAATCCCACAACCAACGGATCAGGTCAAAGCTCTGCAAGCCTTCCACATCCAATAGAGAATGGTAGTGGACAATTGAAAAACTCACTGGAGGAGAAAGCTCCACAAATATCCGCATTCTTAGTGATGGAGGAGCCCAGCACATCAGTGCAAAATATCAGCTGAAGTATTCATAGCAAATGTCAGCCAGACGTGCCGTGTGGCTGATCCATCTCGGCCTCCTCCAGTGGTCCCCAGCATCCCAGATGCCAGTCTCCAGCCAATTCGATTCACTACACATGATATCAAGAAATGTTAGGAGGCACTGGATACTGCAAAGGCAATGCTCCCTGATAACACTCTGGCAATTGTACTGAAGACGTGAGCTCCAGAACTTGCCGCTCCCTGAACCAAGCTCTTCCAGGACAGTAACCACAATAGCATCTACCCAACAATGTGGAAAATTGTACAGGATTGTACTGTGCACAAAAAGCAGGAAAGATCCATTCCAGCAAATTACCGCTTGACATCAAGGCCGCATTCGACCGATTATGGCGTCAAGGAGCCCTAGCATAATTGGAATCAATGGGTACCAGGCCGCAAACTCTCCCGTGGTCGAAGTCATGCCTCGTACACAACCATACCTGGAAGATTGTTGTGGTTGTGGACCGTCAGTCATCTCAGCTACAGGAGTGTCCTAAGCCCTACCATCTTCAGCTGCTTCACCAACGACCTTCCTCCCGTCATAACGTCAGAAATGGGAATGTTGGCCAATGATTGTGCAATGTTCAGCACCATTCGCGTCTCCTCAGATCGTGAAGCAGTCCATGTTCAAACGCAACACGATCTGGACAATATCAAAGCTTAAGCTGACATATGGCAAGTAACATTTGCGCCATACAAATGCCAGGCAATGGCCAAAACCACACAATGACCATCACCAATAAGAGGCACTCAAAACACCGCCCCTTGACCAACACTGCATACCACACTGTCAACATCCTGGGGTTACCATTGACCAGAAACACAACTGGATTCACCAGATAAATATAGTGGCTACAAGAGCAGGTCAGAGGCTTGGAATATTGCGGTGAATAACCCAGCGACTGACTCACCAAAACCTATCCACCATCTATAAGGCACAAGTCAGGAGTGTGATTGAATACTGCCCAATTGCCTGGAGGGGTGCAGCTCTAACAGGACTCAAGAAGCTTAACACCATCCAGGACAAATCAGCTCGCGTGATGGGCATCAAATCGAAAAACATTCAATTCCTCTACCACCGACGTGCAGTAGCAGCAGTATGTCCTGTCTGCAATTCACGAATTAGCATTCGACAGCACCTTACAAACTCGTGAACACTTCCATTTGGTAGGACAAGGGCAGCAGATAAATGGGAACACCACAACCTGCAAGTTCCCCTCCAAGCCGCTTACCATCCTGAATTGGAATTATATCGCCGTTCCTTCACAGTTGCTGGGTCAAAATTTTGGAATTCCCTCCCGAACAGTATTGTGGGTAAAACCACAAAACTTGGACTGCAGCGATTCAAGAAGGCAGCTCACCACCACCTTCTTAAGGGCAACTAAGAATGGGCAATACATGCTGCCAGCCAATGACGGCCATGTCCCACGAATGAATGAAATAAAAGCTTGGCCCGGCGCCCTGAATGTTTTTGCCAAATGCTCATCCAGGTACTTTTTTAAAGAATATCAGGCAACCCGCCACTACCAAGCTCGAAGGCAGCACATTCCGTTACCACACTCTGGATTTTCCTTATAACCACCTAAACGTCCTGCCCCTCACCTTGAACTTGTGTCCCCTCGTGACTGACGCTTCAACTAAGGGGAACAGCTGCTCCTTCTCCACTATGTCCATGGTCCTTATAAGCTTGTACACCGCGATCAGTTCGCCCCTTGGTCTTCTCAGCTCTCGTGAAAAAATAACGTAAGCTTCATAACTTAATTTTTCTGTCCCAGGCAGCATCCTGTTGAATCACCTCTGCACCCCCTGTCGTGCAAACATTTCCATCCAAAAATGTGGCGACCCAAACGACACACAGTGCTCTTGCTGTGGCCTGACCAGAGTTCTATACAATTCCAACATGACTACCCCGCTTTTATAATCTATGCTTTGACTAATAAGGTCAAGTGTCCCATATGCCTTATTCACCACCACACTAACATGCCATTCCGCTTTCAGAGATCTTGGGACAAACACGCCAAGGTCACTTTGCTCCATGGAACATCAAGTGTTCTATTATTCATTGGGTACTTCCTTGTGAAATTTCTCCTTCCAAATGTATCACCTCACACTGTTTAGGGTTGAATTCCATCTGCCACTCAACTGCGCATTTAACCATTTTGTCTGTATCTTTTTTTTAGTCCAAGATGCACTGCCTCCATTTAACCACCCGTCCACCGTTTGTGTCATTCACAAATTTTCTAATTCTTCGCCGCTCCCCCCGGAGTCATCATTGACATTGAAACAAACACTGAATAATAGGGGCTCACCACAGATCCCTGTGCTACTCGACACTGACTTCCAGACAGTGAAGCAACCTTCTGTCATCACGCTTTTTCTCCTGCAACTCAACCAAATTTGAATCCACTTTATTAAATTGTCCTGTGCCCCATGTCAATTTACCTTCTTTACCAATATCCGACGTGGGACTTTGTCACAAGCTTCGCTGAAGTCCATGTGAACTAGTTAGTAACTTCGGGAATTTGCTGAACATACACACCGGCCTCCGATACAACAGTGACCTTGAAAAAGAATTAATTTTTAGATTGTAAAACAACCTTGAAATGTTTCCACTAAATGTTCCTAAATTGGAACAAGAGACAGGTAAAAGAGGGGAGATAATTCACCCATTCTGAGGTAAATGAGGGAGGGGGATATAAAGCTCTCAGCACTTTGCTGTTTGTGGTTTCTTGCTCTGTTCTCAGACGACAGTGTGTGACTTTCTACGTGACAGCCATAATGCAAATTAGATGGAGACAGGGAGAGTGTGTGAGTGAGACAGAGAGAGTAAAACAATGAGGGTGAGATAGAACAGTTGAAGGCGGAGTGTTAGATGCAGCGGGACTGACACGGGGTGTTATTGTAGTTTGGGGGAGTTTAAATGAGGGACATGTTTTTTATTATAATTTTGTGCATCCCAGAGGGGAGGATTTAACTGTCTCAGCCATTGTCTTTCGCTCTCTCTCTCTCTCTCTCTGTCTCTCTGCATACATGTGGAGATGTGGAGGGGACCACATTCGCACCTCAATATGCCAACATCTTCATGCACAGGTTCGAACAAGACCTTCTCACCCCACAGGAACTTCAACCGATGTTGTACACAAGATACATCGCTGACATTATCTTCCTTTCGACTCATGGTGAACAATCACTGAAGCAACTATATGATGACATGAACAAGTTCCATTCCACCATCAGACTCACCATGGACTACTCTCCGGAATTGGTTGCATTCTTGGACACTCGCATCTGCATCAAGGACGGTCACCTCAGCACTTCCCTGTACCGCAAGCCCACGGATAGCCTCACCATGCGCCAGCTCCCCAGCTTCCACCCTAAACACGTTAAAGAAGCCATCCCCTACGGACAAGCCCTCCGTATACACAGGATCTGCTCAGATGAGGAGGATCGCAACAGACACCTCCAGACGCTGAAAGAGCCCTCATAAGAACAGGATATGGCGCTCGACTCATCGATCGACAGTTCCAGTGCAGCACAGCAAACAACCACGCCGACCTCCTCGGAACAGAAACGCGGGACACGGTGGACAGAGTACCCTTCGTCGTCCAGTACTTCCCCGGAGCGGAGAAGCTACGACATCTTCTCCGGAGCCTTCAGCATATAGAACCTATAGAACATATTGAAAAGTACAACACAGTACAGGCCCTTCAGCCCACGATGTTGTGCTCACACTTTTCCGAAACCAAGATCAAGCTGTCCCACTCCCTATCATTCTAGTGTGCTCCATGTGCCTATCCAATAACCGCTTGAAAGTTCCTAAAGTGTCCGACTCCACTATCAAAGCAGGCAGCCATTCCACACCCTAACCACTCTCTGAGTGAAGAACCCACCTCGTACATGCCCCCTATATCTCCCACCACATACTTTATAGTTATGCCCACGAATAACAGCTACATCCACCCGAAGAAATAGTCTCTGAACGTCCACTCTATCCAACCCCTCATCATCTTATAAACCTCTATTTAGTCGCCTCTCAACCTCCTCCGCTCTAAAGAGAAAAGCCCTAGCTCCCTCAACCTTTCCTCATAAGACCTATACTCCAAACGAGGCAGCATCCTGGTAAATCTCCTTTGCACTCTTTCCAGTCATTCCACATCCTTCTTATAGTGAGGTGACCAGAACTGCAAACAATATTCCAAATGTGGTCTCACCACGGTCCTGTACAGTTGCAGTATAACCCCATGGCTCTTAAACTCAACCCCCTGTTAATAAACGCTCACACACTATAGGCCTTCTTCACGGCTGTATCCACTTGAGTGGCAACCTTCAGAGATCTGTGGATATGAACCCCAGGATCTCTGTTCCTCCACATTCCTCAGAACCCTTCTCACATAATTCCAAAAGATCCGTCAAACATGTTTTTCCTGATGTAAATCCATGCTGCATTTATCTGATTACACCACTGCCTTCCAAATGATGTTTTTTGAAATCCTTTACAATGGACCCTGATACATTCCCCAATACTGCCGGTAGACTCAATAGTCTACATTTTCCTGTTTTCTCTCTGTCTGCCTTTCTGAATAGCGTTCTTAGCTACCCTCCAAACTGGAGGAACCAGAAAAAGAGTCCAAATAATTTTGGGGAAAAAAAGCACACCAATGGATCTGTTAGTTCCAGGGCCTCTTCCTTAAGTATTCAGGGATGAAGATTATTTGGACCTGCTTATGTATCCACCTTGAATCCCATCAATTCCCCAAAACAATTTATCTACTCATCCTGATTTCCTTCAGCTCCTCGTTAAAATTTGTTTCACTCAGAACTTCGAGTACATTATTCATTGATTCCTTTTGGAAGACTGAAACACAGTACATAGAACATAGAACATAGAACAGTACAGCACAGAACAGGCCCTTCGGCCCACGATGTTGTGCCGACCTTCATCTGAAACCAAGATCAAGCTATCCCACTCCCTACCATCCTGGTGTGCTCCATGTGCCTATCCAATAACCGCTGAAATGTTCCTAAAGTGTCTGACTCCACTATCACTGCAGGCAGTCCATTCCACACCCCAACCACTCTCTGCGTGAAGAACCTACCTCTGATATCCTTCCTATATCTCCCACCATGAACCCTATAGTTATGCCCCCTCGTAATAGCTCCATCCACCCGAGGAAATAGTCTTTGAACGTTCACTCGAACTATACCCTTCATCATTTTATAAACCTCTATTAAGTCTCCCCTCAATCCCCTCCGCTCCAGCGAGAACAGCCCCAGCTCCCTCAACCTTTCCTCATAAGACCGACACTCCAAACCAGACAGCATCCTGGTAAATCTCCTCTGCACTCTTTCCAGCGCTTCCACATCCTTCTTATAGTGAGGTGACCAGAACTGCACGCAATATTCCAAATGCGGTCTCACCAAGGTCCTGTACAGTTGCAGCATAACCCCACGGCTCTTAAACTCCAAACCCCTGTTAATAAAAGGTAACACACTATATGCCTTCTTCACAGCTCTATCCACTTGAGTGGCAACCTTTAGAGATCTGTGGATATGGACCCCAAGATCTCTCTGTTCCTCCACAGTCTTCAGAACCCTACGATTTAATTAATAGATCACAACTTTATTCTTCGTCATGAAGTCTTCCATTTCTGGTTGTAAGGGACCTACATTTGTTTTTCTCAATCTTTTTTCTTTCCACATAGGGATAGATGCTTTTCCAGTTCGTTTTTATGTTCCACACTGTCTCAAATTCATACTCTGTCTTTCCATTCTTAATTAATCCCTTGGTGCCCCTTTGCTAAAAACCATCACACATGTTCTCCCAAAAGATAGGATCTGTGTTACTGAGGGTGCATCGGTGTTGTATTCTTTTCGCTTTTCATCAATTCACAGCTGCACTTTTGTTCTAAGACTGACCGTATTGTAGTTTGTGTGAATTAGTCCCTGCTGTGTCGGCTGGCCAGCAGGATATCGGACATGACGCTGGAACGCATTGTTTTCTCAAATCCACTCCTCCTTACGTTAAATCTATGCTCGATGGAGATTGGCCCTTCTGCTATGGGGAAAATGTTTTCCCCTATCTATCCTATCTATGTACCTCATAATTTTATGCACCTAAATGACGTCCATGCTCAGCGTTCACTGTTCGAAAGAAAGCAACCCTAACCCAACCAGCCTCTCTTCATTGCAATAACACTCCAGCCCAGGCAACATACGGGTGAATCTCCTTTGTGTCCCTTCCAAGTTAATCACATTCTCCTCCTAGTGAGGCTACTGACCGCCTCACAGAAGTCGAGCTGACGCCTAATCAACGTTTTATTCAGCTCCATCGTAACCTTCCTGCTCCTATCTTCAATACCTCGACTCATGAGGTCTATCATGTATGCTTTCTCAACCATCTGATCATCAGAACTTATCCACAGGATTGGAAACCAATGGATGGTTATCTTATTCTTGTGTCTCAAACATAAAATACAACAATTCCAAAGAATAAGCATACAGTCACAATCGCAACAGTATGAAACAAAACAGTACAAATAGCCAAGTAACACAGTCTATGATAAAGAGCATTCAGCACATATTCCAAAATTAAGATCATTCTTGAAGATGTCATTGAATTAATTCAGCAATTATCAGGAATGATAGATGAGATTAATTTGCTCGATGTCAGACGCTTTGCGCTTCTCAATACCTTCAGTAAGACTTAACCGACTCATGATTAGTCTCACAGCAAGTGGAGTTAGAAGGCAAGCAGCAGAATGCACAACAAGCTGGCTACAAAGGCATAACACAGGGAGTAGGAACAAAAGGGATTTACTCTGATTGGCGGAGTTGGGGAGAAGTTTTCCACAAGGATTAGCACTGGGATCACTGTCCTTCAACTTTTATAACAACAATATGGAATCAGAAAGCAAAATGATAATTTCAAAATTTACTAATCTATCCAAACTGAGAATGAAAATGAAGACATTGGAAGAACACAATTAAACAAAATAATACATTAATAAATTATAAACTTGCATATTGGTTCTTTGAATTGGAATTAATTTCATGACAGCCCAGTGTCAGGTGCTGCATTTTGACCAGAAAAAAGTGTATGAAAGGTTTTGAGATGATCTGGTTCACAAATCGTTTGAAGCAGCAACAGAGTTTAATCAGAACCAAACTAAAGGAAAAAAATATAAATTCAGTTCATTTCTAGATTATTAGAAATGTCAACAAATCACAACATTTTTGAAAATAAATACTGCACATTTGTTGTTGGGTTGTTTAAATGTCAAGTACTAGTTTACACCTGTTTCTTCTCAAGAAGAAAAACAAGCTATTGGGAAATTTGACATCACACACTGACCAACAAACATCATTAAAACAAAGCCATACTCTTCCTATTGTCGAGCTATTCCAAAGTTAAATGACAGAGTGAGCCACATAGAATGGAGATATCACTCAATATATATATATATATATATATATATATATCAATTTGAATCAACTTATTACATTCCAGTTCTTTCCCCAAACAAACTACATTTCTACATGGAGAGATAGTGTCAGAATTAGTTGGATACTTAGATCAGATAATGCACTCTGGTGTAAAACCAAACCACAATGAGTACAATTCTACACTGATAAATACATCCTGCTCCGCTTCTTTACTGATGTTGGATATTACACTCTGCTATTTGATCCACACTCAAAGTTTGATTTTATTCTTAATTCCACTGAACGGTTTTCCAGAGAGATCACTTTCACTAAGATCCAATCTAACAAGACAAAATATTGCAGTAACTACAATAGCTTCATTGTTCAGTGAGCCTGTGAATTACATGCAGAAGTTTGTGAGTTGATGAAAAGGGGTAAAATGACAGTTTTACCTCAACGCATTTGATTTAAATAAATTAGAACGTTCATCAGAAGATGAAGTGTGAAGATGAGATCAGCATGGAACATTTTCTGTCAGGGTTTGAAATCAGAGAGCTCATCACGCCCAGATTTACACAACTTCAATGGTTACAGTCACTTACCAGGAACACCAATAATGGCAACGACCGGGTAGAATATTCTCCCAGCCATGTCAATTGGAAGAACCATTTTTAGTGTGAGGTGATGCGTCCCTGGCTGCTGCTGCCAGTCTCCCTGCCTGCAAACTCTGATGTTATATAGTCACAATGCCTTTAATTTATACACCTCAGGGACATTGAGGTAGCAACATTGATTGAAGTTTTTTTCAACAGATATATGAACAAACAGATTACGACATTGAGCTCAGTGATGGAAAATAGTTATTTTTTAAAATTGAATTACCTCTTTGCAAACACAAGATTATGTTGACCCATTTATCAACGATGAACAAGAGAAAAGGTGCTGTCCACTAAAACGTCATCAGTCCCAATTCTAGATCGCAGATTGTTTCAGTGATATTTGTTACTGGACGTGACATTTCAGTAATTAAGTTCCAATTGTTACATTGTCTCTCTCCGTGTGCTCTTGATTTGTAGAAATTCAGTTATGTGATTTAAGTTGGTTTTGGGTGAGCATAAATTGCTAAATTCTGCTAAATAACCAATAATGTGGAACTATTAACCGGCAAAAAAAATTACCCCTGAAGATAACGCATCTTCTCAAGCTGAGAATTTTTTTTTGTGAAAATGGGACATCACAGAGAATGCAATACCTGCAGCAGATGCAAACACGTCACCACATAGAACCATAAAACGAAACACTTTTAACTGTCACAAGTAATGCACAGGCTCCTTCAGATACTGATCCTACATCTGATACACAACCTTTAATTGGAGAGAAACGGATTGAGAAGTGCAGAGAAAGAGAGAGAGAGAGAGAGCAAGATAGAAAAATAGAGGGTGCAGGAGTGAGGAGTGATGATGGGGGAGTAGATATTGAGAGAGGAATGGTGCTTATAATAGTAAGTTAATCTCCATCGTAAATGGTTCGATACTGTGCTCACATTAAATAGCTGAGTTGGAGAATTGTCTACTGTCCTGGATTACACACTTTAGATCGGATGTGAAGACATTGACGGGAGAAATGGAGGAGGGGATCCAGCAGGAAAGAGCCAACTCGGGTGAGAGATGGGAAGTCACCTGGACTGAGAGAATGATGGATACGGTGGCGGTAAGAGGTTGAGGGATATAGATAATGTGGGTAAGTGGGGGACTCAATTTCAATGAGAGAGGTAGGCATATGGGGAGAGAGAGTGACAGATAGGGAGATAGTGATGTGCTGAGAGAGAGAGAGAAAGAGAGAGAGAGACCTAGATGGAGTGAGAGGTGCAGTGGTGCGTTCATATAGAAAGATGGAGTGACAGGTGGGGAAAGCAGGATGTATGATGTGAAATGGCCTCAGAGGAGCGTGGGGGGGAGAGTGGGAGTGAGTGGAGGGGTAAGTTTGTGAGAGGAGCCTGAGGAAGAGATTGAACGTTACAGAGGGATTTTGAGAAAGAGCCTGTGAGAGATTGAGTGCGTGAGAAGTGTGAGTGTGCAAGAGCGCGAATTTGAATGTGTGTTTTGTGCATGCAAAGTGAGTGAGTGTGAGAAAGTGAGCCAGAGAAAGAGGGAGGGAGTGTGTGAGTATGAGAGAGGAAGAGAGAGGGTGTGTAGATGTTGTCAAGTGTGAGAATGTTTGATAGTTCTATGTTTGTGGAAGTGCTTGTACCCGTCAGTGGTATCAGATGTTTTGAGTGTGATTGTGTGGGTCTGTCAGTGTACTTGTGCGAGAGGTGTGTTTGAAAAAATGAAGTGTACGCAATTCACTGAATGTGCATTTGTGAGTGTGTCAGAGAGAGAGAATGTGTATGTGTGTGTGTGTGTGTGTGTGTGTGTGTGTGTGTGTGTGTGTGTGTGTGTGTGTGATTGTCTGTATGTGAAAGTGTGTTTGAGACAACAAAATGTACGCGAACCCCCGGAATGTGTGTGTTTGAGGGTGAGTGAGGCTGTGTGTGTGCGTGTTTGTGAGACAGAGTGTGTGTATGATAGGGTGTGTGTGTGTTTGGGAGAGATTGTATTCGAGACTGTGAAGCGTATATAAATCCCAGAATGTGCGTCTGTATGTCCAGGGGCATTTCACAGTAACTTCACTGCAGAGTTAATGTCAGCCTGCCTTGTGACAAATAAATAAACTTCAACTTTAACTTTGAGTGCGTGTTTCTGTATATGTGTCTGAGGGAAAAACAGCGAGTTAGTGGGGGAGGGAGCTGTGATGTGAATGTGAGATGGTGCACGAGGAAATTTGAGGAAAGGAATTATGGGTGGTGCAAAATTTCGACAATTGGTGATAGAGTGAGTGAAAAAAGAGAACAATTGGCTGAGAGAGAGGGAGAGTGTGTCAAAGATTGGGAGAGAGTGTAAGGTACTGACAGAAATATTGAGGGAGTGGTTCAGCAAGATCAAGATAGTTTGAGAGTTTCTACGAGAAAGTGCATGTGCAATTGTTTGGGAGAGTGACAGACTGTCTATGAGAGAGTGCGAAAACATGTGAATGTGTGTCAGAGAGGGAAAGTGTGAGTGAGCGAGGTATGGAAGTGTGTAAGGGTGTGAAAAACAGTGTGTATGAGAGCGTGGATAAGTTTGTCAGTGTGTGAGAGATTATGAGTGACAGCATGAGAGGGAGATAGCATGTGTGTGAGGCAGTTTGACCGTGTGTGTGTGTGTGTGTGTGTGTGTGTGTGTGTGTGTGTGTGTGTGAGAGAGAGAGAGAGAGAGAGTGATAGAGCGTGTGCTGGAGGGCAAGCGTGAGAGATTGTGAGGGAAACTGAGAGGGTGGGACAGAATATATTAACGAGATTGTGAAACAGACTGTGTGGAACTCTAAGTATCACAGAGAGAGAGCGAGAGAAAGAGGGAGAGAGAGAGAAAGGAAGAGCGAGAGAGAGAGGGCGGGAAGGGGAGAAAGAGAGAGAGAGAGAGGGGGGAAGAAAGAGATTGAGGGGAAGAGAGAGTGAGGGGAAGGGGAGAGTGAGTGACGGAGAGAGAGAGGGGGAGAGAGAGAGACTGAGGGGAGAGAGAGAGAGAGTGAGGGGGAGAGAGAGAGTGAGGGAGAGAGAGAGAGAGGGACGGGGAGAGAGAGAGAGTGAGGGGAAGGAAGAGTTTGAGGGGAAGAGAAAGTGAGTGGAAGGGAGAGAGTAAGTGACGGAGAGAGAGAGTGAGGGGGGAATTGGAGATAGGATGAGAAGGAGATCAGCCATGATCATTTTAAATGGCGGAGCAGGCTTGAAGGGCTGAATTATCTCCTCTCGCTCCCAATTCCTATGTTCCGATGCCCCTATGTTAACTTTCTTGCCTACTAATCCTGAATGTACATGAATAAACTTTACTCACATAAATAAATTATTTAATCAGACCTGGCATTTGCTTATCAACCGACAGGTTATACATTCTTTTGCACCTCTTGAGTTTCAACCATTGTTTATTTTGTCACTTTCAGAAACCCCAATTGCTTTCCTTGATTTACCTTGTTTTTCTTAAGATGTTAGCCCTGCCAGTATGTGTACAAATTTATTGCAAAGCAAACATTTAACATTTCTTATTTATTTTCCACCCTCATATATTTCCTTTTCAGCTTGAGGCAATCTATCCTTACTGTCCGTCTTTCCTTTAAACACCTGAGGATTTCTCGTTTCCCAGATTGTATCCTCACAAGTTAAAATTGATGTCGAAAAACAAACCGTGATTGTTGAACAAATTCAATATCATGTGCCATTTCTGCTGCTAATCCCGCAGGTTTAAACATCTGCTTTTCCACGTGAGTCTTTGAGAAGTGAAGTTTTAAGTGCTTCCAGTAATAATCCTTTCCCTAAGAGCATCAACCATCTGGCTAATTTTCAAAGTTCTTCGCCATCTGTTAATGTTGTTTGTTTGATTATTTCAGGCAGCATGGTGGCAAAATGTGTCCCTGCCCATTGTGCCAGCGAGGGTAGATTTATTACATCACCCAATGTGCCAGCCAGTACAGAGTACTAATCCTACCGACTGTGCCAGCCAGTGCTAGCACAATGGCACAGTGGTTCGCCCTGTTGCCTCAGAGTTCCATGGGTTCAGGTTTGTTTCCCAGCTTCAGTCGGTGTTTGTGTAAAGTCTGCACGTTCTCTCTGTGTCTGCGTGGGTTTCCTCCGGATGCGCCGGTTTCCACCCTAAAGTCTAAAAGATGTTCTTTTTATGTGCATTGGCCATGACAAATTTTCCCTCAGTGTACATGAACAGGCACTAGAGTGTGGCGACGAGGGAATTTTCAGAATTCCCTCGTCGCCACAAGGAAGAACCATATCAAACATGAAGAGAATTTGAAAGTTTAATGTTCCTTTAAAGTTTATTTATCAGTGTGATAAGTAGGTTCACAATACCAATCATGGCAATGGTATTGTGAACCTACTTATCACAGTGATAAATAAACTTTAAAGGAACATTAAACTTTCAAATTCTCTTCATGTTTGATATGGTTTCTTCCTTAGATTTCTGAACTTTTGTCTGAAGGCATCAGGAACTAGTTCATATGCACTTCAGATCCCAAGATATTGGGATCTGAAGTGCATATAAGGTGTGCCTTTAGGGAAGGTATTTTTATTTATTTACTCTGTCGCTATAGCAGGCCCCGAATTGTCTGCTTAGATGTCCTTTTATTGCTGTTTCAATGGTTTAAAATGGTTATTTGTTTATTTTTACTCTGGGCCTCCAGCAGTATTCAAGATTTTTTATGATATTGTTTTGTTGGAGGAAGAATGATTGACAAATCATGCCGTAAGAGTTCCTAATTCCAGTTTTGGGTTGCTGGCTGCTGTTTTGTTTCAGTTTGGAAAGTATTTCTACTTCAGGCTGGAGGCAGGTTTCCTCTCTCTTTCTCCCTGGTATTATGATATCTGCTAGCTGGCTGGAAGCACGTCTTCTTGCATTCATCCAGCCAAAATTCTGCTGTTGGCGGTTTACTCGTAAGTAGGGTGTCCCTGTTCCTTAAAGTGGTTTCCTGGAAGTCATTGGATGCCAACAGTAGCATTATCTCTACCTGCAGGTGTGTTAGAACTTACAAGGCTGGGAAGTCAGACTTTCAATTCTCCAACCAATGGTCTCTTTCCAGGTGCTGCATTCAGTTCTTTTAAAGAGGGAGTGCTCAGAAGAATAATGGCTACTTCAATGACTAAGGATTTTCTGGTGTGGAAGACGTCACTGCGCATGCTTTACAACAGGTGGTTAAGGCAAAACGTTTGGAGCTGGCACAAACGCTGCAGTTGAGGTAACCTGAAGGGGCGAGGAGTGCGGAGATAATTACGGTGATACCTCAGCATTTGAAATGGCCAGAAACACAGTTGCAATCATTCTAAATGCCTGGGATTCAATTACAAATCAAAAGGCTTTAATTGTAAGGAGAAAAGACAGAAAAAGAACAAAAAGCAACAGAGAGCGAGGAAAGGGAAGAAGGGAGAGAAAATTCGAAACTTTGGAAACTGGAACTGAAAAGTTAACGTCAGCTAAAGTGGTGGAGGGAAAGGTAAAAGTTGGGAACAGCGACGAGGACAGTGAGGAAGAGCTAGCACATCATCTACATAGGCCTAGTGAAGATCTGTTCAAATATTTTCATGTGTTGTCCAAGTCTGATGAGAAGGATGTAGATGACTTTTCTATTTCATTTGAGAAAGTAACTAAACACCATGTGCTTATTGTGGATTCAAATGAAGTTGGTCAGAAAGACAGTGAGGGTTGTTGCGATACTATCAGAGAAGGTATTTGGATGTTATGATGAGGTGAAAAATGCCATCATAGGTGCATATGAATTGGTACCTGGTGCTTCAGGAAAACAGTTTAGAAATCTGGGGAAGGAACATGGCCAAACGTGCACAGAAGTTGGAAGGATCAAACAAAGTAAATTTGATAGTTGAAATAGACCAGACGTATGAAGCTCTTCGTGAAACAGTTATTTTGCTGGAGTTTAAAAATTCACTTCCCGCAGTAATGAGAACTCCGATGGAAGAGCTGAAGCTTCAAACCGTGAGAATAGCAGCAGAAAACTCAAATGATTCTCAGCTATTTCATCAATCAAAGTTTGGCATCCAATATCAGTCTCAGCCTGTGAGGGCCAGAAACTGGGGAAAAGAGAGATCCGCAGGTGCTAAGGACAATGGAGATCTGATTGGAGGTGGTTAACAATCATTTACCTCTGATTAAATTGGAAAGCCATGAGGGTAACAGAGAAATAAAATGGCCGCAGATGCTTTGACAGTAATAAAGTTGGACACATCAATTCGTTTAAGGAAAGCACTGTGAAGACAGATGTGGTAAAGCACAATAATCCTGTGGGGTTTCTTGAACTGACAAAGGAAACCACATTTGAAGCTAAAAATGTCCAAATGAATGCTCAGCTTGGTCAGAGGTTGTAGAGGATTTACATAAATATTTTACTTGATGCGGACTACCCATAGACTTAGAGTCAGGTAAAACATCAAATGTTACTTCAAGGTTATTCTGGGAATTTCTTGTTGGCTTAGCAGTAAAACAATTTTACTCGACTGTGTACCATCGCAGGACAGTGGCATCAAACTTTAAAGACCATGTTGAGGGACTATAGTCAGGAGTATCCGGATGACTGCGATAAAGGAATTCCATTTGAAATATTTTGCAATTAGGGATGCAGCTAACTGAGAGGGAGAGGAGGGATTAGAATCAGGGAGCAATGGGCTCGAATGTTACAACAATGGATCCCCTTACTTGAGAAAGGAGATACTTCCACTGGAGGGGGTGCAGAGGAGATTCACGAGGTTTATTCCTGAGTTGAGAGGATTGGCTTATGAGGACAGACTGAGTACAATGGGATGATATTCAATGGAGTTCAGAAGAATGAGGGGAGATTTAATAGAATCATATAAGATTGTGAAGAGAATAGATAAGATAGAGTCTTGGGTCAAGTGATCACAATATGGTCGAATTTCTGATACAAATGGAAGAGGAGGGTCCCATAACAGTGTCCTCTGTTTGAACAGGGGGAAGTACGATAGGATGAGGGCTGAATTGGCGAAAGTGGACTGGGAGAGCACATTGTTAGGTAGGACAGCTGAGGAACAGTGTAGGATGTTTAAGGAGATCCTTTTCAGTACTCAGCAACAATATATTCCGGGGATAAAGAAGGGCTGTAAGAAAAGGGATAACCAACCGTGGATAACGAAGGAAAATAAGGAGAGTATTAAATTAAAGACCGATGCGTACAGAGTGGCCAAAAATAGTGGAGAATCGGAAGATAGGGAAAACATGAAGAAACAACAAAGAACGATTAAGAAAGCGATAAAGAAAGGAAAGAGAGGTTATGAAACTAGGCTAGATCTAAATATAAAAAATGATAGTAAAAGCTTTTCCAAATATATAAAAAGGAATAGAGTGGCAAGAGTGAATGTTGGACCCTTGGAGGACGAGAGGGGGGATTTAATAGTGGGAAATGAGGAAATGGCTGAAACTTTAAATAAGTTTTTTGTGTCGGTCTTCACAGTGGAAGACACAAATGGCTTACCGAATATTAACGATAGAGGGTTGGTAGGAGGAGAGGTACTCAATACATTAATGTTACCAGGGAGGCAGTGCTTGGTAGACTGACGGGACTGAAGGTGGACAATTCCCGGGCCCGGATGGAATGCATCCCAAGTTACTGAATGAAATGTCAGATGTATTAGCGGATGCGTTAGTGGTTATTTATCAAAATTCGTTGGATTCTGGGGGAGTGCCAGCGGATTGGAAAACGGCTACTGTTACGCCGCTGTTTAAAAATGGAAATAGACAAAAGGCGGGTAACTACACGCCGGTTAGCTTAACGTCTGTCGTTGGGAAAATGTTGGAATCCATCATTAAAGAAGAAATAGCAGGCCATCTGGAAAAGAATGGTTCGATTAAGCAGACGCAGCACGGATTCATGAGGGTAAACTCGTGCTTGACGAACTTGTTGGATTTTTATGAAGATGGGACTAGTGCGGTTGACGGAGTGGAACCGGTGGATGTGGAGTTTTTGGATTTCCAAAAGGCATTTGATAAGGTGCCTCACAAAAGGTTGCTGAAGAAGATTGGGTCACATGGAGTTAGGGGTAGGATGTTAGCTTGGATTGGGGATTGGCTATCCGACAGGAACCAGAGAGTCAGAATAAATGGGTGTTTTTCCATTTGGCAGATGGTAACTCGTGGCGTGCCGCAGGGATCGGTACTGGGGCCTCAACTATTTACCATTTATATAGACGATCTGGATGAGGGGACTGAGTGTAGGGTAACAAAGTTTGCAGACGACACAAAGATAAGTGGAAACGTGAATCATGTGAAGGGCGTAGAAGGGCTGCAGAGAGATTTGGACAGGCTGAGTGAGTGGGCGAGGATCTGGCAGATGGAGTATAACGTTGACAAATGCGAGGTTATTCACTTTGGAGGAAATAATAGCAAATTGGATTATAATCTAAATGGAAAAAAATAACAACATGCTCCTGTGCAAAGGGACCTGGGGGTCCTCGTGCATGAGACGCAAAAACCCAGTCTGCAGGTGCAACAGGTGATCAAGAAGGCAAATGGGATGTTGGCCTATATCGCAAGGGGTATACAATATAAAAGCAGAGATGTCTTGCTGCATCTGTACAGGGCATTGGTGAGGCCGCAGCTGGAATACTGTGTGCAGTATTCGTCCCCTTATTTGCGGAAGGATATATTGGCCTTGGAGGGAGTGCAGAGAAGGTTCACCAGGTTGATACCAGAAATGAGGGGTGTTGATTATGAGGAGAGACTGAGCAGATTGGGTTTGTACTCGTTGGAATTTAGAAGGCTGAGGGGCTGGATAGGGTAGAGGTGGAGAGATTCTTTCCATTCAGAAAGGAAGCTAGAACTAGAGGGCACAACCTCAAAATAAAGGGGGGTCAGTTTAGGACAGAGCTGAGGAGGAACTTCTTCTCTCAGAGGGTGGTGAATCTCTGGAATTCTCTGCCCACTGAAGTGGTGGAGGCTACTTCGTTGAATATGTTTGAATCACGGATCGATGGATTCCTGATCGGTAAGGGAATTAGGGGTTATGGTGATCAGGCGGGTAAGTGGAACTGATCCACGTCAGATCAGCCATGATCTTATTGAATGGCGGGGCAGGCTCGAGGGGCTAGTCCTACTCCTGCTCCTATTTCTTATGTTCTTATGTTCTTAGAAGCAGGGAAGTTGTTTCCATTGGCAGATCAAATTAGAGCAAGGGAGCATGGCGTCAGAATACGGGGGAGCAGATTTAGGACTAAGTTGAGGAGGAACATCTTCACCCAAAGGGTTAAGAATCTGTGGAATGCCCTGCCCAGTGAAGCAGTTGAGGCGACCTCATTGAATGTTTTTAAGGCAAGGATGGATAAATTTGCGGACAGGAAACAAATTGAATATGATGGTAAGTGGATTGAGTATGATGGTAAGTGGAGCCCAGTCCACAAAAAGAAAGGCCGTGATCTTATTGAATGGTGGAGCAACCTCGAGGGGCCAGGTGGCAAACTCTTGCTCCTAGTTCTTATGTTCTGATCAGAATGTGGGTACAATGTTACAATGATGAATCAGAATCTTAGATAAATGGATTCGAATGTGTCATCAATGGTTCAGAATGAGCGAACAATCAATTGGAGTAATCCAACAATTGATCAGAATCTGATCTGGGAACAATGGATTGGAATGTTACAACAATGGATCAGAATCTGGGAACAATGGATTGGAATGTTACAACAATGGATCCGAATCTGGGAACGATGGATTGGAATGTTACAACAATGGATCAGAATCTGCGAACAATGGATTGGAATGTTACAACAATGGATCAGAATCAGGGAATAATGGATTGGAAAGTTCCAGCACAAATGCCAGGCAAAGACCATTATCATTGCGTCATTGAGTCATAGAGCCATTGGGGTTTATAGAATGGAAACCGGCCCTTCGGCCCAACTTGTCGATGCCACCCTTTTTTTAAAACCCCGAAGCTCATCCCAATTGCCCGCATTTGGCCCATGTCCCTCTCTACCCAGCTTACCCATGTAACTGTCTAAATGCTTTTTAAAAGACAAAATTGTACCCGCCTCTATTACTACCTCTCGCAGCTTGTTCCAGACACTCATCACTCTCTCTGTGAAAAATAATCCCACTATGGATACTTTTGTATCTCTTCCATCTTACCTTAAACCTATGCCCTCTAGTTTTAGACTCCCCTACCTTTGGGAAAAGATATTGACTATCCAGCTGGTCTATGCCCATCATTATTATAAACCTCTATAAAATCACCCCTCAGCCTTCTGCGCTCCAGAGTTTAAGTTATAATGTGAGCCTGGATAGACTCGTCTATCCAGTCTCTCCAGGCTCTCATTATAACTCAAACCGCAAGTCCCGGTAGCATCCTAGTAAATCTTTTCTGCACTCTTTCTAGATTAATAATATCCTTTCTATAAAATGATGAAAAGAAACGGACACAGTCTTCCAAGTGTGGCCTTACCAATATCTTGTACAATTTCAGCAAGACGTCCCAACTCCTGGATTCAATGTTCTGAACAATGAAACCAAACATGCTGAATGCCTTCTTCACCACTCTGTTCCCCTGTGACTCCACTTTCAAGGAGATATGAACCTTTACCCCGAGATCTCTTTGTTCTGTAACTCTCCCCAACGCCCTACCATTAACTGAGTAAGTCCTGCCCTGGTTGGATTGACCAAAATGCATCACCTTGCATTTATCAAAATTAAACTCCATCTGCCCTTCGTTAGCCCACTGGCCCAATTGATCAAGATCCCGTTGCAATCGGAGATAACTTTCTTCGCTATCCACTCCATCAGCAATCTTGGTGTCATTTGCAAACTTACTAACCATGCCTCTTATATTCTCATCCAAATCATTAATATAAATAACAAATAGCAGTGGATTGATCCCGAGTAGACGGATCCCGAGATCCCTAACACTGATCCCTGAGGGACACCGCTGGTCACAGGCCTCCAGTTTGAAAAACAAGCCTCTACAACCACCCTCTGGCTTCTCTCAAGAAGAGGAGATGCCGGCGTTGGACTGGGGTAAACACAGTAAGAAGTTTAACAACACCAGGTTAAAGTCCAACATGTTTATTTGGTAACAAAAGCCACACAAGCTTTCGGAGCTCCAAGCCCCTTCTTCAGGTGAGTGGGAATTCTGTTCACAAATAGAGGATATAAAGACACAAACTCAATTTACATGAATAATGGTTGGAATGCGAATACTTACAACTAATCAAGTCTTTAAGAAACAAAACAACGTGAGTGGAGAGAGCATCAAAACAGGCTAAAAAGATGTGTATTGTCTCCAGACAAGACAGCCAGTGAAACTCTGTGGGAGTTACACATAGTGTGACATGAACCCAATATCCCGGTTGAGGCCGTCCTCGTGTGTGTGGAACTTGGCTATCAGACTCTGCTCAGCGACTCTGCGCTGTCGTGTGTCGCGAAGGCCGCCTTGGAGAACGCTTACCCGAATATCAGAGGCCGAATGCCCGTGACCGCTGAAGTGCTCCCCAACAGGAAGAGTACAATCTTGCCTGGTGATTGTCGAGCGGTGTTCAATTATCCGTTGTCGCAGCGTCTTCATAGTTTCCCCAATGAACCATGCCACAGGATATGGCGCTCGACTCATTGATCAACAGTTCCAACGCGCCACAGCGAAAAACCGCACCGACCTCCTCAGAAGACAAACACGGGACAGAGTGGAGAGTACCCTTCGTTGTCCAGTACTTCCCCGGAGCGGAGAAGCTACGGCATCTCCTCTGGAGCCTTCAACATGTCATTGATGAAGGCGAACATCTCGCCAAGGCCATCCCCACAGCCCCACCTCTTGCCTTCAAACAACCGCACAACCTCAAACAGACCATTGTCCGCAGCAAACTACCCAGCCTTCAGGAGAACAGTGACCATGACACCACACACCCCTGCCACAGCAACCTCTTGCAACTCGGCCAACGTTGTCTACCTGATACGCTGCAAGAAAGGATGTCCCGAGGCATGGTACATTGGAGAAACTATGCAGACGCTGCGGCAACGGATGAATGAACACCGCTTGACAATCACCAGGCAAGACTGTTCTCTTCCTGTTGGGGAGCACTTCAGCGGTCACGGGCATTCGGCCTCTGATATTCGGGTAAGCGTTCTCCAAGGCGGCCTTCGCGACACACGACGGTGCAGAGTCGCTGAGCAGAAACTGATAGCCAAGTTCCGCACACACGAGGACGGCCTCAACCGGTATATTGGGTTCATGTCACACTATTTGTAACTCCCACAGAGTTTCATTGGCTGTCTTGTCTGGAGACATGCACATCTTTTTAGCCTGTCTTGATGCTATCTCCACTCACGTTGTTTTGTTTCTAAAATACATGATTAGTTGTAAGTATTCGCATTCCAACCATTATTCATGTAAATTGAGTTTGTGTCTTTATATGCTCTGTTTGTGAACAGAATTCCCACTCACCTGAAGAAGGGGCTTGGAGCTCCGAAAGCCTGTGTGGCTTTTGCTACCAAATAAACCTGTTGGACTTTAACCTGGTGTTGTTAAACTTCTTACTGTGGTCTCTCAAGAAGCCAATTTTGTATCCATTTAGATACCTCACCCTGGTCCCAAGAGATTTAACCTTACGCAACAACCTACCATGCAGTACCTTGAGAAAAGCCTTGCTAAAGTCCGTGTGGACATCAACTGCACTGCCCTCATCTACTTTCTTGGTTAACCCTTCAAAAAACTCAATCAACTTTGTGAGACATGATTTTCCACTCACAAAGCCATGCTGACTGTTCCAAATCAGTCCCTGCGTCTCTATATGCATGTAGATCCTCTCTCTCATAATATCTTCCAACAACTTACCCAGCACAATGTGAGGCTCACTGGCCTGTAGTTTCCAGGTTTTTCCCTGCAGCCCTTTTTAAACATAGGCACAACATTTGCCACCCACCAGTCTTCAGGAACCTCACCTGTGACTATCAATGATTCAAATATCTCTGTTAGTGGACCCGCAACTTTTTCCCTAGCCTCCCATAACGTCCTGGGATACACTTCATCAGGTCCCGGGGATTTACCTACCTTGATGCGCTTTAAGACTTCCATCACCTCTTTCTCTGTAATATGTACACTCCTCAAGACATCACTATTTATTTCCGCAAGTTACCTAACATCCATGCTTTTCTCAACAGTAAATACTGATGAGAAATATTCATTTAGGATTTCACCCATCTCTTGTGGATCCGCACATAGATGACCTTGTTGATCCTTAAGAGGCCTTACTCTCTCCCTTGTTAATCTTTTGCCCTTCATGCATTTGTAGAAGTTCGTTGGATTCTCCTTTGCTTTATCTGCCAAAACAATCTCGTGTCCCCTTTTTGCCCTCTTGATTTCTCTTTTAACTCTACTCCTACACCCCCTGTACTCTTCAAGGGATTCACTTGATCCCAGCTGCCCATGCATGTCATGTACCTCCTCCTTCTGCTTGACCAGGGACTCAATATCTCGAGTCATCCAGGATTCCTTCCTTCGGCCAGCCTTGCATTTCACTCTCAGAGGAATGAGCTTACACTGAACCCTGGTTAATGCACTTTTGAAAGCCTCGAACTTACCAGAAATATTTTTGCCTTCCCCCAGACTCCCACAATTAACTGTTGAAAGTTCCTGCCTGATACCATCAAAATTGGTCTTTGCCCAAATTAGAATTTTAACTTTTGGGCCAGGCCTATCATTCTCCATAGCTATCTTAAAACTAATGGAATTGTGGTCACTGGTCCCAAAGTGATCTCTCACTAAGACTTCTGTCACCTAGCGTAAATTATTTCTCAAGAGGTGGTCAAGTTTTGCCCTCTCTCCAGTCAGGCCATCCACATACTGAATGAGAAATTCCTCCTGAACAAACTGAACAAATTTCTCTCCATCCAACCCTTTAAAACTATGGCTGTCACAATCAATGTTGGGAGAGTTAAAATCCCCTCTATTACCATCCTACTTTTCTTGGAGCTATCTATAATCTCCTTACATTTTTTTTCCTCAATTTCCCACCGACTATTTGGGGGCCTATAGGAGAACCCTATCAAAGTGATTTCCCCCTTCTGATTTCTCAGTTCTCCCCATATAGACTCAGTGGCCAAACCCTCCGATATATCCCCTCTCAGCACTGCCGTGATGTTTTCCCTAATTAAAAGTGCTACTTCCCTCCTCTCTGACCTCCTGTTCTATCTTTCCTGTTGCATCTGTATCCTGAACAACTGAGCTGCCAATCCTCTCCCTCCCTTAGCCATGTTTTAGTTATTGCTATAATATCCCAGTTCCACGTAACCATCCATGCCCTGAGTTCATCTGCCTTGCCCGTCAGACCTCTAGCATTGAAATAAATGCAGCTAATCTGGACTTCCAATACTCTCTGTCTTGCGTATGCCTGATCTGTCTGGTACTAGAATTACATTCACTGCCTTCATTATTTAAAGTGCTCTCTTTAACTTATGTGCTTTCAACCTTATCTGCTGGTCTCCCCACTGCTTTGCATCCCACCCACTCCCTGCCAAACTAGTTAAACACTCCCAAGTGGCTGTTGCAAATCTCCCCACCAGGATGTTAGCCCCCTCCAGTTCAGGTGTAACCCGTCACTAATGAACGGGTCACTCTTGAACCGGTCACCCGTTCTCCAGAAATTATCAATAAGAAACACTCAAAAAAAAAACCCTTGACAGTCAATGGTGTTACCATCACTCAATCCACCACCGTCAACATCCTGGGGGTTTCAATTGAACATAAATTCAACTGGAATCACCACATAAACTCAGTGGCTACAGGAACAGGTCAGATGCTAGGAATACTGCGGCGAGTAGCTTAACTCCTGATTCGCAAAGCCTGTCCACCATTTACAAGTCACAGGTTAAGTGTGTGATGGAATACTCCCACTTGCATGGATGTGTGCAGCTCAAGAAGCTCGACGCCATCCAGGACAAAGCATACCGTTTCTTTGGAAACTCATCCACAAACATCCACTTGCTCCACCACAGATGCTCAGTAGCAGCATTGTGTACCATCTACAAGTTGCACTGCAGCAATTGAACAAACATCCTTAGACATCACATTCCAAATCCATGACCACTTCCGTCTAGAAGGACAAGGGCAGCAGGTACATGGGAACACCACCACCTACAAGTTCCCCTCCAAGACACTCGCCATCCTGATTTGGAAACATATCGCCGTTCCTTCCTTGTCTTTGGGTAAAACTCCTGGAATCCCCTCCCTAACGGCATTGTGGATCAACCCACATCACAAGGACTGCAGCAATTGAAGAAGGCAGCTCACCACCACCTTCTCAAGGGGCAACAATGGATGGGCAATATATCCTGGCCTTCCAAAGCAGTGGGGAGACCAGCAATACCACAAATTAGTAAAGGAAAGAATCAGAATTCGGGTACAATGGATTAGAATGTGTCAATGATAAGCAGGAATTCATCCTCAGAAGGTTGGATTATTTTTACATGTTATTATTCGATCCAATTCGCAATGCAGATGGACTTCTTGAAGAAGCGAATGGGACACTGGGCGATCTATGAAAAACGTTCGTGTCGCATCCAAATTTAGATTTATTTTAGCTTTAGCTCCTGTTGCGAAGTTGAGTTGATTAATTTTAGATTGAGAAGAAGAATGTTAGACTTTGGTGTTTGTGAAATTGTAAAATTCCAAAATGCTAAGAGGAGAAAGCATTGAATGGTCCCATTAGAAGGTAATTATTTTCTGTGCTTCGAATTTTTTAAAATTGCAAGTGCATATAGAGTGCCATAACTGAAACATTTGTACCGAAGGTCAACCAGCAATGTCACCAAGGCAAGGCGTTCAGCCTTCTGAATTTTTTGAGTTCAGTCAATCAGTTTTAGGGTAAATGATTCGGGTTTCTTGTCGGGCTCCTCGGGTAGATTATTCAAAGAAGTTTAATGAACCGTTGCAGGTTTTATTTTGCACATTCTGTCCCGGTAGTTTCACTCCGCACCATGTTGCCCTTCATGAGATTTCTTTCCCCCTGTCATTTGGCACGTTTTGCAACCCATTTCCAGCCTGTGCTACACATTCAGAGATTTTGGTTTCAAGCCAATGGGCAGGATTTTGTGTCCCGGCGCATCCCGAAACTGCAAATTCCACCCGAGGTCAAAGGTCCTTTCCATGTTCGGCCCGTCGCCCGCTCCGATTCCCATGGTGAGAGAGACAGTAAAATTCTGTCGAATAACCTTTGTAGAATTAGGATGCGTTTGCCACAAAACAACGGCCCCTCAACCTTTCTCCTAAAACTGGGCCAAATTCGCAGTGCTCCACTATTGCTCTCAATTTGCTTAAACATTCTGAGACTCTCTCCGCTGGTTCCCGGACTGCTGAGTGAAATGTGTCCCTCAACAGAATGATTGAGTGTTGGGAAGCGAGGGAGGAGGGGGGGGGGGGTGCGAAAATGACATTGCACAAACGCATCCAACTCTTCAAAAGGTGGGGGGCCGAATTTGCCCTTCCTGCACACCAGGGGAATCGTGCTTGGAGGGGCACAGACCATACAAAGGTCCATTGACCTCAGGCGGGATTTTCCACACATGGGGTGAGTGTGGTCAGAAAAGCCTGCCCTGGACGTCAGGAATATCATGCTAAGATAAACATCTGATTAAACTAATGCTGTGGGCCACAACTGTGGGAAGAATAAGCTTACAATTTTCTTCACTTGTTATCGCATTCACTACAAAGGGATGGCACGGTCGCACAGTGGCAGGCAGTGATGCCTCACAGTGCCACAGGCCTGCATTTGATTCTGGCCTTGGTTGATTGTCTGTGGAATCTGCACATTCTCCTCATGTCTTCATGGGTTTCCTCTGGATGCTCTGGTTTCCTCCCATATTCCAAAGATGTGCAGGTTATATGGATTGGCCATGCCAAATTGTCCCGTAGTGTCCCACGTTTTCGAATTGTCCAAGCAAACATGCACTTTTGCCTTGCTGCTTCTTATCTTCGATGCTCCAGTCTCTTCCCCTTTAATTTTCACTGTGATCCCAAAGTCTTGGAAAGCTTTTTTCCTCATCGCCAGTGTGATCAATCGAGGTCGACTCAATAAGGCTTCAGAACACAAAGGCTTTATTGCCAACAAAAATAACTCTATTTGTCACATGATCAGACAGAATAACCATGCACCTGCACACGACTGAACGGTACAATACTCCTTCCTTGCTCCAACTGCCTCCTTCCCTCCGCTTGCAATATGCGCCCTCGCACTCGATTGAATCGGCTTTCCAACTCGACACTCCATAGAGTCAGGCCTGAGCACATGGTCTCTCGAAAATGTCCCCTTAAACGGGCAACACTACTACATATGGCAATAAAGAACCATCCTGACATGCAAATATATCGGCTCTTCCTTCAATGCCAAAGAACAAGCTGCAGTCGTTCAAAAAGCGAGCTCAACGCCACCTTCTTAAGGACAGCTGGGTATGCACAATAAATGCTGGGAAAAGCCAGCGATTGCCACATCCCATAAAATTAATTTTGAAAGAATTGGGAAGATTGAAAGTTTATGGCCAGTGTCTCCACTATTTCCACTTGCTCTGCCCTCGTTGAATCTCCACCTTTATCCAGGCTGGGTAAATGTTCTATTCCATTGTGATATGAAAAGTGTTGGATTGAACGGGGTTAGGTAAAGCTGTTTGTTTAGTGACTGTCATTGATGTGAGTCTCCATGGATCTGATTAGTGTCCCTGGAGGGTTTGCCCTCTTCTATTAATAAGGGATTCCGTTCAATGTGTTGTCCCATTGAGTCAGCGGGAGCGACAACTCCGACACTAACAGAGATCAGCGGCTGTGGAGAGAGAGGTAGGGAGAGGAGAGATCAGAATCTGGGAACGATGGATTGGCAGCTTCCAATAATGGATCAGAATCTGAGAACAATGGATTGGAATGTTCCATCAATGGATCAGAACCTAAGTACAATGAACCGGAATGTTCCAATAATGGATCAGAATCTGGGACCAACGGATTGGAATGTTCCAACAATGGACAGGAATTTTGCTGAGAGTCTGCACTTTCTTTCTCAAGATTATTTTGGTTCGCTACCGTTCACAAGTCGCATCCACATTGTGCTCTTGGTTATTCAAGGGGCTTACTATCCAATCCTGGCTATTGTTGGTGTCCCTGGTAAGTCTATGTTTCCATTTATTCTATTTGTCATCTTTGTTCCATTGTATTACTCAACATCTTATTTCAGTTTTGGGAACATGGAGACAATAGACTTCATTTCGACACTTAATCTCTGTTCCCAACTCGACACTCCAACATGAAGCTTGTACAGACTGGTTATACCCTCCATTAACCCATTGGCCTCGAGCTGATTACTCACCCCATATCCCATGCAACCATACGAAACATTGGTTAGGCCACATTTCGGGTAATGTGTGCAATGTTGTTCACCACACTACCTGAAGGACGAGTAAGCATTGGAGGCGGTGCAAAGAGAGTTCACCAGGATGCGATCATTAACCAAAAACTCAACTGGTCTCACCACATAAACACAGTGGCGATAAGAGCAGGTCAGGGGCAAGGAATACTCCGACGAGGAAGTCACCTCATGTCTCCCGAAGGTCTATCCACTATCTTCAAGGCACAAGTCAGGAGTGTGATGGAATACTCCCTACTTGCCTGGATGGTCGTAGCTCCAACAACACACAAGAAGCTTGACTCCATCCAGAACAAAGTAGCACTGCTTAACTGGCACCCATCCAAAATCATTCACTCTCTCCATCACCGATGCTCAGTAGCACCATTGCGTATATCGACCAGATGCACTGCGGCAATGCATTCAAGGTCCTTAGACTTCACGTTGCAAACACAAGACCACTTCCGCCTAAAAGGACAAGGGCAGCAGATACATGGGGACACCACCACTTGCAACCTCCCCTCCAAGCCAATCAATGCCCTGATTTGGAAATATATCGTCCTTCCCTTCGCAGTTGCTGTGTTAACATACTGAAAATCCCCCCTAAACGGCATTGTGGGTTAACCCATAGCACATGGAGTGCAGCGAATCACGAAGCTGGCTCATAACCACCTTCTCAAGGGCAACTGCGAATGGGCAATTTAAAATTCTGGCCACCCAGCAATGCCCATGTCCAACGAATGCATTTAAAAATATGTTGCGTGGTCTCGTGGGTGCTGTTTAAGAAGAGAGGCTGACTAAACTAGGATTGTTTTCACTGGAAAGACAGTGGCTGAGGGGAATCCTGATAGAGCTCTCCAAAATGATGAGAGGAAAAGACAGGGTGGAAAGTCAGAGGCTTTTTCCCAGGGTGGAAGTGTCAATTACGAGGTGGCACAGGTTCAAGGTGAGAGGGAGAAAGTTTAAGGGAGATGCGCGGGGGCGGTTTTTCACGCAGAGTGTGGTGGTTGCACTGGAACGTGCTGCCAGAGTATGTGGTGGAGTAGAAAGATACTGTAGTCGGTAAAAAAAGACCTCTGAGGCTGGTATGGTTCAAAATAGAGTCGGCTTTATTCTCACAAGCTTGCAGGAGAACTTGACCCCTTGAAAGCGGAAGCCAAAGTTCTCCCTGAACACAGAAAAGTGGAGATATATATATAGAGCATGGCTTCTAATACTGGTCACGACTCAAACACCAGATCGGTCACGACTCAAAAATACATCTACACACTCTGGTCATAAACCAGAGTGTATCTGGTATTCACAGGTCACGAAGCTTTCCTTTGCTTCCTGTATTAACCCTTCAGGTACAAAATCCATTGAGTACAAAAAACATTAACCCTTTCCCTTCTTCAATACGGTCAGAGTAAGGGCAGTAGCTTTTCTTTTGTTCAGTTAGGACATTATAGAAACATAGAAATGTAGAAGATAAGAGCTGGAGGAGGCCAATCAGCCCTTCGAGCCTGCTCCACCATTCAACATGATCATGGCTGATCGCCCAACTCAATAACTTAATCCTGCTGTTTCCTCATAACCTTCGATCCCATTCGCCCCAAGTGCTATATCCAGCTGCTTCTTGAATACATTCAATGTTTTGCCATCAGCTACTTCTTGCAACAATGAATTCCACAGGGTCACCACTCCTTGGGTGAAGAAATATCTCCTCATCTCTGTCCTAAATGGTCTACCCTGAATCCTCAGACTTTGACCCCTAGTTCTGGACTCCCCCAACATCGCAAATATCCTCCTTGCATCAACCTTGTCTCGTCCTGTTAGAATTTTAGAAGTCTCGATGAGATATTCCTCACGCATCTGAACTCAAGCGAAAGTAATCCTGACCTAATCAATCTCTCCTCATACATCAGTCCCGCCATCCCTGGAATCTGCCTCGTAAACCGGGTAAATCATGACTGTGATGGGCTTGGAAGACCAAACGTCCTGCTCCTGTATTATCCACTACGTCATAAATCCTGTCTACTGTCTCCACCAGAAACATCCTTTGCCTCATTCCAACTGCACAGATCCCGACTCATCTATTGACGAATCTCTGAGTTACAAAGCTGCAGAGTTAAAGCTCATCCTAAACTCCGCTGTCCATACACTAACTTTCACCAAGTTCCAATTAGCATCATCCTTGTGTTCACTGACCTCTGTCACCAGCTGATCTGGTAAAGACCCCATTTTCACACTCACCTGATCGAATCCCTCCATGAATGTGTCCCCCATGATGGCCTCAGAAGAACGATTCTTCAAAATGCTTCTGTCTGTTGGCATTTCAACAGACACCACCAACCCCCACAACAGGTATGTCTTCAGTATAACGCCAGGATGTTGTAAGGGCCCATACACTGCACAACAGATAACGTAAGGACAATGAGAAGGGGGGTGTTTAAAGTAGGACTGTGGTTGTTGTATTTGAATGCACGAAGCATACAAAATAAAGTCAATGAGCTTGTAGTGCAGATTGAAATTTGCGGTTACAATGTTGTGGGCATCACAGAGACGTGGCTACAAGGGGATCAAGTCTGGGAACTGAATGTCCAGAGATACACATCCTATTGAAAAGATAGACAGGTGGGCAGAGGAGATGGTGTTTCTTTGTTCATAAGAAAATAAATTGATCGCAGGGAAAGATCTATTGCCGGATGATACAGGGCGGAATTGAACAGCCCCGTTCAAACCCAACTGTAAAATCCTGCCAGAGGTCAACAGATCTTTCCCTCGTCCGCCCATCGCCCGCTCCAATTTCCGTGGCAGACAGGACAGTAAAAGTCCGGCCATAGAATTGGTGTGGCTAGAGTTGAGGAACCACAAAAGTATAAAGACCCTGATGGGAGTAATGTACAGGCCTCTGAGCAGTAGTCAGGATGTGGGGGGTGGGGTGGGGGGGGGGCGGCGGGCGGAGGGTGGGGGGGGTAACACACCAAAGAACAAAGAACAAAGAACGGTACAGCACAGGAACCAGGCCCTTCGGCCCTCGAATCCTGTGCCGCTCATTAGTCCAACTAGACCATTCGTTTGTATCCCTCCATTCCCCGAACTGTTCATGTGACTATCCAGGTAAGTCTTAAACGATGCCAGCGTGTCTGCCTCCACCACCCTACTTGGCAGCGCATTCCAGGCCTCCACCACTCTCTGTGCAAAAATCGTCCCTCTGATATCTGAGTTATACTTCGCCCCTCTCACGCTGAGCCCGTGACCCCTCGTGATCGTCACTTCCGACCTGGGAAAAAGCTCCCCACTGTTCACCCTATCTATACCCTTCACAATTTCGTACACCTCTATTCGGTCTACACTCATTCTCCGTCTTTCCAGGGAGAACAAGTCCAGTTTACCCAATCTCTCCTCATAGCTAAGACCCCCCATACCAGGCAACATCCTGGTAAGCCTTCTCTGCACTCTCTCTGAAGCCTCCACCTCCTTCTGGTGGTGCAGCGACCAGAACTGGACGCAGTACTCCAAATGTGGCCAAACCAGCGTTCTATACAGCTGCAACATTAGACTCCAGCTTTTATACTCTATACCCCATCCTAAAAAGGCAAGGATACCATATGCCTTCTTCACCACCTTCTCCACCTGTGCTGCGAGCTTCAAGGATTTGTGGACTTGCACACCGAGGTCCCTCTGTGTTTCTATACTCTTGATGGCTCTGCCCTTTATTGTATAACTCCCCCCGACATTAGTTCTCCCAAAATGCATCACTTCGCATTCATCTGGATAAAGTTCCATCTGCCATTTCTCCGCCCAATTTTCCAGCCTATCTATATCCTGCTGTATTGTCCGACAATGTTCATCGCTATCCGCAAGTCCGGCCATTTTCGTGTCATCCGCAAACTTGCTGATAATACCAGTTACACCTTCTTCCAAATCATTTATATATATCATGAAAGTGCAGAGGTTCCAGTACAGAGCCCTGCGGAACACCACTTGTCACAGACCTCCATCTGGAAAAAGACCTTTCGACTGTTACCCTCTGCCTCCTGTGGCCAAGCCAGTTTTCGACCCATCTAGCCACCCCTCCTTGTATCCCATGAGCCTTAACCTTCTGAACCAACCTGCCATGAGGGACTTTGTCAAATGCCTTACTGAAATCCATATAGACGACATCCACCGCCCTTCCTTCGTCCAACCGTTTCTGTCACTTCCTCAAAAAACTCCACCAAATTTGAGAGGTATGACCTCCCTCTTACAAAACCATGCTGTCTGCCACTATGAGATCGTTCCGTTCTAAATGCGCATACATCCTGTCTCTAAACATCATCTCCAACAACTTCCCTACCACGGACGTCAAGCTCAGTGGCCTTTAATTACCCGGGATATCCCTGCTACCCTTCTTAAATAACGGAACCACATTCGCTATCCTCCAATCCTCAGGGACCTCACCTGTGTCCAATGAAGTGACAAACATTTCCGTCAGAGGCCAGCAATCACATCTCTTGTCTCCCTGAGCAGTCGAGGAGAGATGTCATCAGGCCCTGGGGATTTGTCAGTTTTAATGTTACCTAAAAAAACCTGACCCTTCCTCCCTTGTAATGGAGATTCTCTCTAACGGGTCAACACCTCCCACTGAGAAACTCCCAGTCAACAAGTCCCACTCATTTGTGAATACTGATGCAAAGTATTCATTTCAGATCTCCCCTATTCCCTTGCGTTCTGAGCATAATTCCCCTCCTTTGTCCCTGAGAGGTCCGACTTTTACCTTGACAACTCTTCTGTTCCAACATATGAATAAAATGCCTTCGGATTCTACTGTATCCTGTCTGCCAAGAATATTTCGTGGCCTCTTTTTGCCCTTCTAACTCCGCATTTGAGTTATTTCCTACTCTCTCTGTATTCCTCCAGAGCTGCACCTGTTTTCAGTTGCCTCACGTACACCTCTCTTTACTTTCGACTCCTACCTTTCCTATCCTTCCTTTTTACAGTCACATGCCTGTCCTGCAGCCTTTTCAACTTTTCCTTAAAAGACTCCCACATGCCAGACGTGGATTTACCCCCGAACAGCCTCTCCCAATCAACGGCCACCAATTCCTGCCTAATTAAAATTAAAATCCCATACTATCACAACTTTGTGTTTCTTGCTGTTGTCAGCTATCTCTCCGCTGATTTGCTCCTCCAATTCTCGCTGACTATTGGGTGGTCTATAATACAAGCCCATTAATGTGATCATACCTTTCCTGTTTCTCAGCTCCACCCATAGGGCCTCTGTAGACACGCTCCCTAATCTATCCTGCCTGAGTACCGCTGTAACATTTTCACTGACCAACAATGCCACCCCCCCACCTTTTATCCCTCTGCCTGTATCCCGCCTGAAACATTGGAACCCTGAAACATTGAGCAGCCAGTCCTGCCCCTCCTGTAGCCAAGTTTCACTAATGGCTATAATGTCATATTTCCACGTGTCTATCCTCGCCTTCAGCTCATCTGCCTTCCCCGCAATACTCCTGGCATTGAAATAGACACACCTCAAAAAATTATTTCCACCACACTCTACCCTTCCATTTGTGATTTTGCTTGAACTAACCTGTCTTTTTACCCCTGCTCTATTATCTGCTCTGGCACTCTGGTCCCCACCCCCTTGCAAATCTAGTTTAAACGCTCCCCAATAACACTAGCAAATCCCTGCAAGTATATTGGTCCCCTTGTAGTTTAGGTGTAACCCGTCTCTCTTGTACAGGTCACAACTGCCCCAGAAGAGGTCCCAATGATCCAAGAATTGGAAACCCTGCCCCCTGCACCAGTTCCTCAGCCACGTGTTTACCCACCCAAGCATCCTACTCCTGCCCTCACTGGCATGTGGCTCAGGTAGCAATCCTCTGATTACTACCCTCGGGGTCCTGCTTTTTTACTTCATTCCAAGCTCTTTGTACTCACTCTTTAGGACCTCCTCACTCTTCCTTCCCACGTCATTGGTATCGACGTGTACCACGACATCTGGCTGATCACCTTCCCACTTTAGAACGCTGTGCACGCGATCAGAGACATCGCTGACCTTTGCACCTGAGAGGCAACAAACCTTGCGGGAGTCTCTGTCCCGACCACAGAACCTCCGGTCTGTACCTCTGTGCATTGAGTCCCCTATCACTACTGCTCTCCTCTTCTTCATCCCACCCTTTTGCGCTGTAGAACCAGACGCAGTATCAGAGTTCCGGCTGTTGCAGCTTGTCCCAGGCAAAGCATCTCCCAGAACAGTATCCAATTCAGTCTACCTGTTGTGGAGGGGTATGTCCACAGGGGAACCATGCTCTGCCTGTCCTTTCACACTGCCATTTCCTCTCCTTACAGTACCCCAATTTCCTGTGCTCTGCTGCTGAGGTGTAACTATCTCCTGAAAGCTACTGTCTATATACTTCTCATTCTCCCGAATTAGATGGAGGTCATCAACCTCCTTCTCCAGTTCCCTAACAGGCTTTGCTAGCAGCTGCAGCTGAATGCATCTTTTGCAGGTGCTGTCGTCAGGGATACCGGAGGTCTCCCTGATCTCCCACATCCTCCAAGAGGAGCATTCCAACATCTTGCCTGGCATATTTTTTCTTAGTCTGGGGAAATACAGGAATAAACTTTCTGAAAAAGAAAAATACAACCTACTCTCGTCTCTGCCTGTTCTCGCCGAAGCCTGTTTTGAGCCAAAGCCCTTCAGCTCTCACGCTGCCCCCTGCTCACTCTGCTGCCCGCTAACGACGCTGCCCGCTCAAAGGTGCGGCCTACTTTTAACCCTCCAAAACCTTCCCAGGCTGCTGCTGGGCTACTTCCTGTTTTGAAAAAAAACCTCCGATTTCTTTCACAAATTTAACCTCAGCCTGCTCCTGTGGAACACTCTCATATTTACTTTATCGGAATCTGAGATCAATAGACTGCAAAGTTCCAATAATGAATCAGAAGCTGAGAAAAATACACTCTCATATTTACTTTATCGGAATCTGAGATCAAGAGACTGCAAAGTTCCAATACTGGATCAGAATCTGAAAACTATAGGCTGTAATATTCCAATACTGGATCAGAATCTGAGAAAAATAGACTGCAATGTTCCAATACTGGATCAGAATCTGAAAACTATAGGCTGTAATATTCCAATACTGGCTCAGAATCTGAGAACAATAGACTGCAATGTTCCAATAATGGATCAGTATCTGAGATCAATCGACTGCAATGTTCCAATACTGGATCAGAATCTGAGAACAATAGACTGTAATGTTCCAATGTTAGATCAGTGTTTGAGAACAATACACTGCAATGTTCGAATAATGGATCGGACTCTGAGAACAATAGACTGTAATGTTCCAATACTGGTTCAGAACCTGAGAAAGATAGACTGCAATGTTCAAATAATCGATCGGACTCTGAGAACAAGAGGTTGTAATGTTCCAATCCTGGTTCAGAACCTGAGAAAAATAGACTGCAATGTTCCAATAATGGATCAGACTCAATGAACAATACACTGAAATGTTCGAATAACGGATCGGACTCTGAGAACAATAGACTGTAATGTTCAAATACTGGTTCAGAATCTGAGAAAAATAGACTGCAATGTTCCAATAATGGATCAGACTCTATGAACAATAAACAGTAATGTTCCAACATTGGATCATAATCTGAGAACAATACATTGCAATATTCAAATAATGGATCGGACTCTGAGAACAAGAGGTTGTAATGTTCCAATCCTGGTTCAGAACCTGAGAAAAATAGACTGCAATTTTCCAATAATGGATCAGAACCTGAGAACAAAAGACTGTCACGTTCCAATACTGGATCAAAATTTGAGAACAACAGACAGTAATGTTCCAATAAAGGATCAGAATTAGAGAACAACACTGTAATGTTCCAATGATTGAGCAGAAACTAAACAATAGACTGTAATGTTCCAATACTGGATCAGAATCTGAGAACAATGGACCGGAATGTTCCAATACAGGGCCAGAATCGGAGAATATTAGACTGTAATGTTCCAATACTGCTCCAAAGTCTGGGAACAATGGAAAGGGATTATCCGATAATGGATGAGATTCTGAGAACAACATACTGTAGTGTTCGAATAATGAATGACAATGTGGGAACAATGGACCGGGATGCTCTAATAATGGATCAGAATCTGAGAAAAATAGACTGCAATTTTCCAATAATGGATCAGAATCCGAGAACAATTGTCCATCATGATCCAATAATGGATGGCAATGTCGGAAAAATGGACCGGGATGTTATAATAAAGGATCCGATTCTGAGAACAATCAACTGCAATGTTACAATAATGGAGCAGAATTTG